>NC_056732.1:310626340-310808840 GCF_019279795.1 Protopterus annectens
GTGGTCTAGGACACCACATACACAAATGCTGTAGATATCGCCAATCTACTGGCTGACAGATTCAGAGAAAACTTCACCCCTCTGTTCCCCCCATCAGTAAATCAGGACATCCCCAGTACCTGACCCCACCTTATCTCTAGGGAACAGGTCATCACTGCCCTCTCAAAGGCAAAAACATACAGCCTCCATGGGACCCGATAACTTCCCAGGCTGCATCCTACATGAACTCAGGCATGAGCATGCAGCATCATTAAGCACCCTATTCAACCAAAGCCTGAGTACCGGCTTTGTCCCAGCTGAGTGGAGGACAGCCACTGTCATCCCTTTACACAAAGAAGGAGTGTCCACTGATCTGGGAAATTATAGACCGATCAGCCTAGCTAGCCTGATCTGCAAGGCCATGGAATGGATTATCCTGGACTTCATTAACATCAGGAAAATAATTTTCTTGGGTGGCAAAAGCCAGGGTACCATTTGGCTAGGCTTATATAGGCCCTAGGGCCAATAGCCTAGTACCTAACTATGAACCTATGGACATTGGCAACCTCCAAACACTCAAAACCATACAGTTGGCTTCGTCAAGGGGAGGCCATTTCTGTTAAATCTCACTGACTTCTTTGACACAGTCACCAAAGCCATGGACGAGGGGAAGATGGTGCACACCGACTACCTTCACCAGGCCAAAGCCTTCAACACTATTCCCCACTCAGGTATAATAGATAAACTCTCTCAACTAGACATCGATCCATATGTTACCAGATGAGTAGCAAACTGGCTCACTTATAGAACCCACTTAATCAAAATAGGGGAAGCCACCTCAAGCAGTAGACCTGTAATGGGCGGCGTACTCCAGGTTTCAGTCCTGGAGCCTCTGTTATTTGGGATATACTTCTTTGAGGTGGAGGCCAAAACCAGCGGGCTATGGCTGACCATCTTTGCAGATGACTGCAAGCTGGGCACGGTCATCAATTCCCCAAGTGATGTGGACGTCCTCGAAGAGAGTCTCACCTAAACAAATGACTGGTGCCAGAAACATGGCCTCAAGCTGAATGCCAAAAAATGCATCATCATCCCCTTTGGGGAGAGTGATGTCCCCACATATTATCACATTAATAACAACATCTTAAGTACGCAATCAGTAGTGAGGGATTTGGGCACCCAGGTTGATAGCAACCTGAATTTTGACCATCATGGTGCTTCCGTTGTATGGAAAACATTCTATATGGCCCACCTCATAAGTAAGGGTATTTCATCCCAGGACAAAGAGGTCATAGCATCCAAGTATTCTTCCCCTTATAAGGCCAATTATTGAGTACAATGCCCCCTTTGGTATGCACCTCACAAAGCACATGCAGCAGCTGGAGAGACCACAGAGGTTCCTCACCAGGAGAATACAGGGCCTCAAACATCTGTCCTACACAGATAGGCTAAAAGCCCTGTCCCTTTACTCAGTTTCATACAGACTACTCAGAGGTGACCTTTGTCTGGCATACAAAGCAATCTCAGACCCCGCGCTGATGGGACTGCTGCATATCCACATGTCAAGTTCCACTCGAGTAACCTGTACACGCGACCTCAACCTGTTCTGTGATATCAATAGATCTTGTTGGCAGGACAGATTTGTCTCCCAGGGACTCCCCAATCTGTGGAATAGACTCCCTCTCCACATCAAGCAGAGTACCTCATTATCCCTTTTTAAGCGCAACTTGGATAACTGGATGGGAAGCAGAAAATACACCTCTGGGATTCCACCTGTGTCCCTGTTGGACAGGGGCTTTGGGTGCTGACTTGTCTAAACATGGGCTAAATTCTTGGCTAGGCTTATAAGGGCCTCAGGGCCAGTAGCCTAGTAGCTTCCCTATGATCCTATATATATATATATATATATATATATATATATATATATATATATATATATGTATTAGATATAGATATCTGCATATATATATATATATATATATATATATATATATATATATATATACACATACATATATATCTATATATCTATATCTATATCTATATATATATATATATATATATATATATATATATATATATATATATATATATATATATATATATATATATATATACAGAGTGAGAGATATATATATATAATGTAAAAACTTTTCAAACTCATAGAACTAACATTGATGTTATAACTGTTAAGAAACTAGAGAAAACACTTTTCAGTACTAGTTCTTTTCTCAGAAAAGCTGTGAAATCCCCCTCTTCACATTCATAATAAATTCCAAAAACACTAAGAGCAATGACAGAGTTATTCTATAAATACTTAATACAACAGCTCCCATGCAAGATAGTGAAATGTTTTCCAAGCCAACTATGTAGTTTCTACAGCTTTGAATATTTTTGCAGTGAGATCCACTCCTGCAGAAAGTGAACAATTCTACTGTAGTGCCAGACAACTGGAACTAAACATATACATGAGAGAGCTTATGAAATGCAGATACTGAGAAAAAAATAAGAAAAGGCCCTGTGGTGGTCAGTATTATTCTCCTTATTCTACCTATCAGATGGTGGAAGTGGACGTTAGTTTAGCCTAACACCCCTGTAGATAAATGCTATTGTTTTAGTAATGGACTAATGTCAGAGATAGAAACTTAAATGAAGAGGGCAAACTAAGTTGGCAATTGTTTCCTGACAATTACCAGTTCTGAAACAAAAAAAGTATCAGCTGCATCATATTTAGATATCTGCAATTTATACACTTTCCTGCTGAGGAAAATATCCCTTCAGCAAACGGCTACTTGGTGTTTGCCTTTAGCAAACATAGCTTATGTTTGGTTTATTTACCATTCCTTTCATATTCTTCTCTTTGGAGACTACAAAGAGGCAAGCTCCTTACATCAGTCAGTGCTTTAAGTGGTTCACCCATGGGTTACTGAAGCATAACTCCACACCATGCTCGATAGTCAAGCACAGTTGTTTCAAGCTTGCACTTCCTGCATTACAGAGTCATGCTGAATCAAGTACCCGTGGGTATGGTTTGCTGCAGAAAAGCAAAACGCTCTGTGAAACCACACCCCTTGCCCCAGACGAGTATATAGGACAAGGATCCCCATTCCTTCTCCATCCACAGCACCTAGGTCTAATGGAGATGCTGGTGATCAAACCTCCAATGTTAGCTGGAGCAAGAAATAGCATAATGTTAGTGTAAGCCATGCAAGGCATCACATCTTGTGTTCATCCAGGTGCAGCTGGAGCTCACTTACAAGTGAATGCGGTGCACTAAAAAAACATGTAGTAGTGTTTTCTAGAATATGTGTGGCACCCATGGCTGTCAACTGTCCTTTATGGTACCACATTGGTCTGGTCCAGTCCTCATAAAATATGTATCACTGAAAAGTCTTGGAGAATTGAGATCATTAAATAATGACAAATAATTTACTATCAGACATTATATACAAGCAAATATGTATAGTCATGTAAAACCTGTTATTCTTGCAATGTTCAAAGTGTACAACATCAATATTTATAATGTGTCATGGCGTTTGGTCCTTTGCCCTCCATTGTTACTTGGTTTTGTTCTAGATTCTAGTCTTTAGAGGTCCAGAGGTGTGGTGGGGTCATTGTGTACTGTACAACTGTATATGGACTTGCCAAACCTATCATCCTCATACCACAAGACTTGGAAAGTCAAAGTCACAGAGCACTACCATAATAGAGGAGATGAAGGAAGGAAACTGGGAACATATTAGATATATTTATTTATTTAAGCAGTCCTATTTCATGCTATATTTATGAGGTTGGGATATCAGTAACTGCAAATGGTCAGTTATGATCATTGTGCTACCCTGGTAAACAAATGCAAAATAAAATAAAAAATATACGGTGTCACCAATTTTTATGCAATTGTTTTACTTATTTAACCATAGGTGGTAGATTGCCAGGATGAGGAACTTATTACAACTGAACCACAACTGTGTGCCATTCTGTACTGACTGCTGCTACACGAAGTTGAGATACATCCTATAGGAATGATCAGGCTTAGGAATCAGCATGTGCAACAGAGCAGTCTAGGGGAGGGAGTGTGCCTGCCTGAATTTATCACTGTTCCTGCCTTAAATGTCATGCTAGCTTTCTCTGTGCAGGGTTTCAGAGAAATAATGTCTACATCAGGCAGGGTTGCTGTTGCTTGCATATTTTCCTCCCTGAGTGCATGCAGATTCTAAGTCCCTCTAGCTTCCCTTATCTTCTGGGTCACCACCTTTGTGCTCACACTCAAGATACCACATTGCTTTGTGCCATCCTCCAAATACCAATACATCTGCCAGGCAATCCAAACATAAAGCAGAAGTGCACAGCTGGAAAGTCCCTAGCAAGGTGGGAGTAATTATCTCTAAAAGGAAACAACTACAGGGAAAGAAGTGTCCTGTATACCACTTTCCTGCCCCCTGTACATCCACTGGGAACTCCAAACACAAAGCAGAAGTACAACATTGGCAAATCCTTAGTCATTTGGGAAGAGTTAGCCATATAAGGACTGGATAACAAGTAAATAAGTGTTCTATCTAAATGATTAAAACAACTCCAATTGAAGAACAAATGCTAAGATTTGTAGTACCCTAACCCTTGCATTTGCTGGGTGAAGGTGGTCACTAAACTGTATTCCACCCCCTTTCTTTTTAAAAAAGTTTTGTGGGCAGATTTCTCTCAACCCACCCACCCACATACAATGCAGTTGCTGATGAGTCTTTCAGCTACATTCATTTTCATATAAATTCACACAATTGCGAATGGCTCAAAATTAACAATTTCCCAAGAAGTCAGAGATCATACCTGCCTTTACGGTTGAATTAAACATATATATTTTTGTTCTGTCATTGGGAAGCGTGTTACTCCTTGGCTATTATAGACTGGCTTTCAAGAACCATATGCAGCATTCCACAGTACACTAGCTTCACTCATCATCTGTGTCACCTCCTTCACCCTCACAGTCCAGGTCCTGTATACTTTAAAACTGCTTCCACGTTTTATATGTTACAGTCACTGCAGAAATACATGTACTATTTACACTGCCTGGACTGTGTGTGAGATATGCAGTCAGCACAGCTAGCTTGTTGTTTAATTGGTTACAAATGCATTATGGAGTGTGCATCTAACTTTGCTGGTCTAGTTCTTTTGTTTTGCTGAATACTGATTTCCCCACTCTGCAGTCTTGTTTAATGTGTTTAGTCAAATATCTCTAAGCTCTTGTAATGCAAAATAACTTGTATCACAGTTAGAAAATAATGTGCCACTAGTATGTTTTTAGTCGAGGTTAGTACTTTGCAAAGTAACTTGCTGTAAGTAGAGATTTAAGGGTCTATATTATAACACTGAAGTCTAAAAACATTGAATGTTATAATATCGACCCCATTCAATCGAAATACCAGAAAACTAAACAGTCATAATAGCAAATTTTTTTCCCAGGGAAATAATTTGCTGTTACGACAAACATACACACAACTCAAGCACACAAAAATAAATAATCCACACACATACACTTCACGAAACCCTAGACTAAAACAGACATACACCACTAGCTACCCACTTGCCTTAACCCAACCCTAACCCTAAGGTCCCTAACTATCGCACACTCACCTTACCCGCTCCCTAACCCTAACTCACCTACCCCACCCTAACCCTCACATCTACACAATCACACATTTATCTAACCCGCACCCTAACCCTAACTTACTTAACCCACCCCCAACCCTAAAGTCTATCACTATCGCACACTCACCTCACCTGCGCCCTAACCCTAAAGTCCATAACTACTGCACACTCACCTTAACCCAGTCCGTTTGCTCACCTACCTTAACCCGGTCCATAACCATCGTACCACACTTACCCGAACACAATAGTAACCTCCGTTCGCTCACTTCCCTAAACCCAGTCCGTAACCATTGCACCACACTGCTGTAAATAGTGAAGCCACGGACCACAGAAATCTTACCCTAGGTAAAATTTCGATGTTCCGAGGCTTCGCTATTCTCAGCTTTTGCACTAAAGGGTTTGATATTATAACATTCAAAGTTTTTGAACTTCGATGTTATAATATAGACCCAAGATTTAAATGATTTGTTATGTAGATCTGAATTGATACACTGTTTGCTTGGCATGGTTGCTTGACCAGATGTTTGAAAGAAACTCCTCATATGTAACAGTACCTTCTCTACCCATTGGAAAAAGTTCACTCATTCTCAGTCAGCGTCTTTCCAGCAGCAGAGTTCCTATAGCTCCCCTGCTTCTCTAATGTGCAGTCTGATAAAGTAAAACCTGTATCAAACACCTCAGTCTAGTAGCATTACTTTCTTACTCCTGCTTTTTCAACTTTAATGAACAGGCAGAATTCTGTATGTACTTATACTCATTAGTGAAACTATTTCCCTCCTCTAGGTCTGTCCACCCAATTTGCATACTAACTCTGCTGAAGTGCAGAAGGCTGTAATACTGTACTGGTCACCACAAACGTATGCCATTGCATGCAGGAATAACCTTAAAGAGTCTTTTTTTTCACTCTTCAGTTTTCTAAAGAAATTAACCTCACTCTCTGCCCTTTCTTAACCTGTCAAACCTTGCACTTTCATGTTTATAACCTGTTTATCATTTTAGTATTACTACACTCCTATTATACATGTATTCCATGTCTGTCTCTAAATGAGTATTTTCTGTTATTCTACCCATTTTTTTCTTTCTTTCTTTTCATTCCCCTTTTGCACCCTCTGAGTATTTTTTCTGTTTTCCTAAACTGCTTGTTACTACTGTTTCCTTCCCCATCATCCTACAAGGCAATCTTCATAAGAGTACTTTCATCTTCTGCACTCCTGCTTACTCACAACCTTGTTGCTTTTCTCTAAGACTCACCATTTCTCCTCCATGCCTTAAATCTCCTGATAGACCATCATCTTCAATATATTTCTCATTTCCCTCTCCATCCAGATCTTTTTCCAAGTCTATATCATGAGAGAAAGTTCAAAAGAACGAACGTTTCTATGATCGAAAATGCTGGACATCGAAATACTTTTCCTGGGGTTGCAGTACAGTGAGGATAGGAATATTTGCCCTTTGCTCACTGTAGTGCAACCTCAAAGTTGGAATATATATTTAGTGGGAAGTGTGTGGGGTGCAGCCCCCCACAATATAACATTCGATGTTTGTGTTCAATCTTGTGAACTTTTGCTCTTATGATATAGACCCATTATCCCAATGCTTGCCAAACAACTATATCTAATCGTAAAAAGCAAGATTACCCATCTGCTGTAACTAATGATGCTTGAAAGTGCATATGTGATAACAAAGTGAAGTTGTAGACAAATAGTTGAGATGTAGTGGCAGTTTTTATAAATAACAGCAATGTTGCCTGTGTTATAAAATACTATGTTTTCCTACATCTAGATACCACATTACTGTGTACCATTTTTTTATACTACTACATCCACAAGGCATACAAAACACACAGCAGAAGTACAATGCTGGAAAATCCCTATCCAGCTGAGCATAATTAACCCTAAAGTCTGGACAACAGGGAAGTTAAATGGTTTATATATGACATTAAAACTAACCCTTGTTGTTTACAAGTGAAGGTAGCCTCCAAACTATACCTCTTTCCCTCTCTTTTTAATAACTTCTGTAGGCAGATTTTCCTTACTCCCACCCCCTCAATGTTATAGGTAATAATTCACTCAACTATAGTTATTTTTTAATTAATTTACACAACAGGGATTGGCTCAAAGTCCATACAATTTTAGAAAGTTACAGATCATACCCACCTTAAAATTGAAGTTCTTCACTCCATGGCTGACATACCTCACTTTGTTCCCTACTCTATCCACAATTCTCACCTGCCTCCTAAAACTATATTTAAAAACTAACCTGAGCATTCCCCTGACCATACTCAGTCCAAGCAGAACTCACAGATTACATCCCTCCTATAAACCTCAACCTCATCCTCCTGCATAACTTCCTCCTAAATCCCATCACTTCCTTACCTTCACTACACAACGTCCTGTATTACACAATCAGTAATTAGCTCAATCCACCCTCTCCTCCCACTCCCATTCACTTTACCTAAAACACATCATTTCTAATCTCTTACCCCACTATCTCCACCCTCACCTAAGCTACTTCCCACTACTATCAGACCACAGAACACTTTAAGATGTATTGATAATCCCATCTATTTTCATAATCATTCTTCCCATTCCTACCTTGGTTACCAGCTATCGATAGACCTTTATTATTAATGCTTACATACAAAAATCACATTCAAACCTGCCTACATTCTCACCGACTCATATTTCTATATTTCCTCTCATATTACTCCACTTTCCATCACTTAATAAAGCTTGCATTCCTCCACCATCCTTTTCACCACTCTAAACTACATCTTATCTAGTCAGCTAGAAAAGCCATACAAAGGTCATAAAGTTATCTTCCCTACATATTATTGTACTCTTCTACTCACAGGAGATATTCAGCCCAACTTAGAACCCCCCCAAGGCAGGAGGGATCCCTACCTACAACATATTAACAAACACCAATGCGCAAAACCTTTTCATACCCAGAGCATAGGCAGCAAAATCTCCTCCCTTCACTCTCGGATTGAAACATACTCAACCAGATATACTAGCACTGACTGATACATGGCTTAAGTCCACTTATAATCCCTAAAGAAATAATACCATCTGGCTACAAAATATTATGCTTGATTGCTCAAACCAAAACTGCTTGGCTCTGCTGTTCAAAAATAACCTTGAACTGTTTGCATTCAAATTCAATTCTGTACTTCTTTAAAGCCAAAATCCTGGTATTCTTTCTTAAAATTAACAAAGCCAAGTCCAGCTGCATAACAGTTATCTATATTCCTCATACCGGTGGTTCAAACTGTAACATTCTGGAAAATATTTTTTCTTGTGTATCCTTCAACATACCACTTGAAACTATCATCTTAAGTGATGCAAACATTAGTTGGCCCAACACATCTCTCTTTAATTAAGTCCCATGCACAAACCTCAGTAACTTTATTCATTTCATTAACTCTGCCATCAGATATGACAAATCCAAAGGTAATCCATCCATAGTAGATTGAATTCTAACTTGTTATCCCAATAATATTACTCACACAAGTATCCTTCCAGATCCCCTTAGTGACCACAATCCAACATTTGCCAACCACTACCTACCCATCAAGACTGTAATTTACAAATCTGTTAGGAATATTTCCAAATTTAACGAAGACTTTTTTCTCATTTCTTCAAGCTTTTAACTGGAATACTCTAATTTCTCCATTTCGATTAAGTTGTTCTCCATTTCAGTAACATTTTCTTAAACATTCTGAACTCCCATTCCCAACTTAAGCACAAAAGTCTAAACCTCCCTGGCCGGTAACTCACTCTACCCACCAAGCAATTAATGAACCATAGAGGCAAAGCATGTGTCACATGGAATAATAGTTCAAGTATAATTACCAGCATAGCTGTTTCCTCTGCAACAAATCAAAAACTGGGGTATGCTATCAAAAAAAATGGTCTGCTTAATCTCATGACAGAATAATAGCTACAATCCTCTGAGATCTTGTTCCACCATTTCTAAACTTTTTAACCCAGGCAAATCATCACAATCCAATCCTTTTCCTATAAAATCTGACTTTAATCTTGTTTACACTTTCAGCTGTCATTCTATTACTCCCTACTCTCAACCAAAAGCCAACACCCACACAAAGCTCCATCCAACTCCCTCATCTCATAATGCCAGCTCTCCAGCCTTCAAACCAGTACCCATCAAAACCATCAAATAATATCTCCAGAAATTAAAACTCACTACCACTTCTCTAGATGACTGATGCACTGAATACCTAAAACTAGAAGCCGACACCCTGGCCTAACGTCCTTACACCCTGATCAACACGACTGTTCTATAATCTTATTTTGCAGCAACCTAGTAGCAGCCTTGGATCATGCCTCTTCACAAAGGTGGCCCTTAACCTGACATTAATAACTTCAGACAAATAGCGATATTATCTCTCCTCTCAAAAATCCTCGATAAGTGTATCCACTTTCATCTGCTAATGTTTCTCATGAAGCAAAATATCCTGACAACATTCCCACATGATTTTCAGCCATTTCTCAGTGCTGACATTTATTGCCTTCCTGAATTCAATGGATAAGCACAGAAACAACAATCTGCTTATCTCCTCCATATTCCTAGAACTTTAGAAAGCTTGTTACACTGTCTCCCACTTTGTACTTCAATAGCAGAACACATCCTTTCTGATAATGGTCTGCAATTTTTAATCAAAGAATTACAAATACTTTCAGATGATGGGTTCACACATATAGCTCTGAATATATGATAGTCTTAGATGAATGGTCACAGAGAGATAATGATGTTCTTGAGGAAGAAAAAGAATATAGGGTGTAAGTAACATGTCCTGTGCAGACTGGCTCAAAGCCCTATCCTATCTCCTTCAACCTGTTGAGGGGAGATCTATGACTGGCATACAAAACATTGTTAGACTGCAATCTGAAAGGCTTCCTGCATATCTGCAAAAAAAAAAAAAAAACTGCACCAGAATTACCTGTTCTAAAGACTTAAACCTTGTTTGTGACATAAATAGGACCTGATGAAAAGACAGTTATGTATCCTAGAGACTACCCCTTCTCTGGAACAGGATCCCTAGCCACGTGAAGCAGAGTTCCTCCCTAATCCAATTCAAGTATAACTTGGAAAACTGGATGGGGAACAAGAAATTCATCCCTGGTTTGGTGACAGTGGCTCTAATAGACACACGCAGCCTGTAAAGGGTTCATCTCCCAGGGCCCTGCTTGTAAATGTTTCAGCTCCCAAGCCCCTCCTTAAACTTATCAATAATAGCAGACCTTGTCAGAGAACTGGTTGCATGGCTAGGCTTAAAAAGACCCCAGTGGTCATTATTCTATTCACCTATGAACATATGATCCAGGTATTTAAGAATATCATTAAACATTATGATTATTCAAAGCAGACAGTGTTATTTGTCCTTATTCAATTAATGAAGTATACTTCTACAGTTCACAGGATCATTGTCAAAAAACTCATAACTGGCAAAAATGTGACCTCAGAACTTCACACATCTTTCACATTATTGCTTCTGCAATGTAGGCAAACAATTTTAGAGTTATTTTAGAATAGACAGTTACATGTTAAATATATTCTATGCAAAATCTTCAATGAATGTATCTGCTTTCAAAAATGATGAAAGGTTAAGGATGGTCTAAGCTTCTAGCCCTGAACAAAAGGTAAATGTTCTAGCTACAGATATTTCTCATCCAAATCAAGTCAGATCATAGATAATGGCATATAGTTGTACAGGAAAAAATCAATATCAGCTTCAGTAATTTCCAGATATGCTGCAGTATCAGGATACAGTTAAGGCAAACCAGATTTTATCAGGAATTTTGATTAAACTGTTCCAAGTGACTTGCCTAGAGCCAGTGCAAATTTCAGTAGTCTGAATTCTACCTCAGAACGATCTTGGCCTTTGAAAGTAAAGGCTGCTATCCTGAGTGGTGACAGTTCCACTCTACTTAATGACTGTAAATATATTAGGATTGATCACCTTATTGAAACACTTCTCAAATAATGCTGAATATGAATACTTCGTAACAAAGTTTAGTACACTGGATCTTGATCACTGTAAAACACATGATTCAAACAGATGTAACAAACTTATTGTTTGAATGTACCTGTAACTGTTAGGAATAAATCTACAGAGGTGTCTTAGCTTTTGTTAATGGGGCTGTCACTAAATATGGCAGTAGGATTATGATTTCAAGTTAGTTAGTAGTCTGGAGTGTAGGTCATGTGATCTTGTATTAGTGTTCAGTCTTCAGTAGTTTTGAAACAAAAGCATTTCTATCTTTTCATAGGCCTTTAACTGTATTGCTAACAACTCTTCCATTACGAATCTAACAGTAGGCATCTCCCTCATCATTGGTCTCTTCACCATCTTCTCCAGTAGCCAGGCTGCTATTCAAATCCTGGCCAGCTGGGTCATAATCAGGGCTTCATCACTTTATGTTACAAGGCTGTTGTTTCCTAGACTATCACATGGAATGATACAAAAGGGTATGATGCAGCAACACTAAAGTGGGAAAATGAATACATATTCAATGGAATGAGAGTTTATTTATTTAATACAAATTTGTCAGAAGATCATAGACTGGTTTTTGAAAATTAGTTCCCTCCAAACTGCTTGAACAGTATCATACTTCACTGTCCATATAGTGCATATAGATTTATTTATTTGTTTGTTTGTTTGTTTGTTTGCATGGACATTTCTGCACTGAGGTGCAAAGGGGATGGAATTTAGTTCATTTATGTTTTCTTTAAACTTTGGGTTTTCTATGCAGGGGATTTTATATCTGAAAGATAACATACAGAGACGTTAAAGGGGGAGGGTCGTGGTGATAACATCTGTCAAATGGACAGGTTTAATTTGTAAAGGCAAGGTGATTAATTTGTTTTCTGTTGCAGATCATAGAGGTATGAAATTTGAGTGGGCATCTGTTGGTGACCCGAAGGACAGGGATTGAAAAGGTGATGGAAGCTGGTTTCATTGGAGTCCCAGTCATTGTGTGGGGTTCAATGCCATCAGAGATGGGTGTGCACTGAGTGAGCAGTGGTCAGTGCCCTCCTGACATGACTTTGAAAGGTAATGGATTCTTCTTGTATGGACTTTGTTAGTTGGAGTTGTGCACAAGGTAATGCAGGGCTGGGGCTGTGTATGGTGAGTTTGGTGTGCAGACGGGGCAGAATTAAGACAATAATAGGAGCATAGGAAACTATGACCTTAATGGTTTTAGGGTTTGTTGTAGGCTAGCAGAGTCCAATTTCTTCTTTCCACATACGGTTCCTTCTATCCATCAAGGGACATGGGTGGAATCCTGGGGTGAATTCATAATCATTTATACTGCTTGATAAAGGGATAGATAGATGAGGTGCACTGGTCATTTCAAATGTGGCTTTTGGGGAGTTGTGCGTTATGGAAGTAGCAGGTCGGTCTATCTAAAGGGGTTGCTTGGGTAGGGGTTAATTACTTGGTAACTTACTATTGTGTGGCATTTGGTTACTTTACAAGGGTAGACCTTGGGCAGATGAATAGGGTTGGTCATGGGCATATGGCTGATAGCATAAGGTAGACAAAAAGGGGGATGGTTTCAGTTATGGCAATGCAGGGTGAATGGAGCACACAGGTCACAGGTAATTCTACTTCGGCTACAGTAAGTCATGTCAGATTTAATGCAGTTGGGGTAGTGTGGGGGTACATGCAGAGTTAATTTTGGAAGGGAACAACTGTGTGGGAGATTGTTTTTGGAGAGTGTGGGATTTCCATAAAGGGGGCAGAGTCACAATAGTCATAACATCATTGGAACTTAATACTCTAATGGCTCCAGGGCTTTTACAAGCCAGCTAAGTTCAGCTGTGCTTTCAGATGGGTGGAACCCTTGAGGTGAAGTTAGTTACGCATTCAGTTGCTTAAATGATGTTTGTGGAGGGTCTGTGATATGTCCTATCAGACAGGAAGTTGGTATCGGACCTTAAGGTGGTATCACTGGGGTGAGTTAGGAAATAGTAACCTGCTCAGAAACATGGGAATGGCAGATTTAGGTACAGAATTTCTGGCAGAGATGGCAAATGATCAGCTTGTGGGCTTAAAGGAAGTGGATTGGACAGGGCATGCTGGTGTTGGAGGTTCTAGGCATTGGCATGGAACGCAGTGAAGTTGCAGATCTCAATGAAATCACGGATGGAGAAGTGCAGAGTGGGCATCAGTTGGTAGCTTGAAGGAAGTGGAGTTCCTAAAGATGGTTTTCTGGGGGAAGCTGTCCCTCAAGTAAACTCTGTTATGGTCACCTACCAGGTTAAGACTTGAGTGAGTCTCAATTGTACGATGCGATTTAAGTTTTGGGGATAGGAGTGTTTTGGTACATGCATAGCGGGAGTATAGGTAGGATATGTGAGGAACTGTGTGCGGTGTTTACACTTTAATTAGCTTGTGAGGCATCATTTTGGGGTTTCTTGCAGATGTAGGTTATGCTTGACAAACTTACTTGAACCAAAGGTAGCAAAGGGGAAGAAACTTTTGAATGGGAAGTCAAGGACAAGTAGCGGAATAGGGACATTCAGCTGTTGGTTCTTCAGGCTGCATATCGCTCAGTTACTTGGATAGTGGCCATGTTGCCAGGAAGTTTACTGAAGCAGTTTATCATTTAGCATTCTGGTGCTCTTTGGGATATTTGAAAGGGATGTCTTTTGACAAATGGTTAGGGGATGTTTGAGATTTTCATTTCTCATTAACTGAGGCAGGTGATCAGTTGGGGGATATAAATTAAGAGGGTCGGGGTTTATTGGGAAGGTTTAGGGTTTATTTTCAATTCTTTAATATGGCAGGAGTTTGGTTTGTGGTGTTTGTGCTGCTGAAATGCCATGATGGCCGTTTAAATGTTTTATTGCTTATAATTGGATAGCGAATATGATAGCAGGATTACTATTACATTAAATTTTGTAAAGTATCAGGGTAGACTGAAAGGGAAGAGGGACAGACTTTGATTATTGTCAAGATGGGTTAATGCACGGATATGCATTGGGATACAGATTTTGGGGGTTATGAGTTACTATGGCTGTTAGGTTAGGCTGTGTTTAGTTATTCCAGTAGTGTTTGAGGGTCAGCAAAGGCTACGATGGTCATTATGTGCTATGCTTGTATTGGATAGTTGAGGGGTGGCAAGACTTTATATAGGGCTGATGTAGGATGATGGTAGGCAATTGCCATGGGTGGTTTCACCTGGCATTTGGGTTTAATGTTTTTTGGTGTAGCCTAGGACAGGTAAGGTCTTGGAGCTCAATATGAAGTTAATACTGGCAGTTGTAATGTGTTAGAGTTAGTTAATATACAGAATTTATGCAAAGATATGGTTATTGTGTTAACATTGGGAAAGGGATCATTGGTTTAATCATTGATCAAGTGGCAGCTTTCGGTGTGTACGTGACAGGGCTTTTGTAATTATGGTTAGGGATCCAGTTGGGTTTATTGAAAAGGAGGACAGCAAATGATGTTTGGCTGAACCACACCTTCCCCTTTTATATGGGTGGTTAGGATTTGCAAATTCTGGTAGGAGAGAGGGGGTACAGCCTGAGAGGGGGTACAGCCTGGTCAGACTGGTAGGTGGAGAATAAGTATAGGCTTGCCCTCTTCTGTTCCCCCTCTGGTGTTTGGATGCTCATTTCAAGTGTTTGGGAAAGAAAAGTGAGCAGCTGGAGGCTGTTTGTTAAATACGCAGAGGTAAGAATGCTGCTTATTTGGTGGAAGGTAATTCAATAAATGGCGTATAAAGTGAGCCTTGGATGCTGCTTCATAAGTAAAGGTTGGATGGGTAATTCAATAAATGGGATATGAAGTGAGTCTTGGATGCTGCTTCAGAAGTAAAGTAAGTGAGCAGAGGCATGGACACTGCTTAAGGGGGCAGGATGAGTAGGTCATGCTGTACTGATTAACATTACATGGATGTTTATGCTGTGATTAAAACAAATATACTGTGTTCAATTGGGGCTAATAAATGTTGGTTATCAAAGCTATGTTATGGAAGTTTAATAAAGGTTGTCAAATGTCATTCGGTGTGATGTGTTTATTGAAGTGGACCATGATAAATGAGGATTGGCAACAAACCAAGCTGTCCAGAGACATTTTCATTAGGGGGTTAGATAAATATACTAGTGGGAGTTAGGAATGGAAAGGGTTAAATGGAAGCAGGAATGTTTGGGAGGAAATAAGGTAAGGGTGGGGAGGGGCTTAAGGGGTTTAGACAAGTGTAGCTGGGTAAGTAATCACATTTTGGTGTGGACTTGCTACCCAGCCTCCCTCCCCTTTTCTTGTGGTGGATTGGTAGAGACTGTTTTGATTTTGTCAATCGGGGTAAGTGGAGAAGAGGGACAGGCTTGTCCTCTTCTGTTCCCCCTCTGGTCTTTGGATGTTCATTTCAAGGGTTTGGGAAAGGAAAGTGAGTAGCTGGAGGTTGCTTGTTAATTAAGCAGAGGTAAGGATGCTGCTTATTTGGTGGAAGGTCATTCAAAAAATTGTGTGTGAAGTGAGTCTTGGACGCTGCTTCATAAGTAAAGGTTGGATGGGTAATTCAATAAATGGTATATGAAGTGAGTCTTGGACGCTGCTTCAAAAGTAAAGTAAGCAAGCAGAGGCATGGACGTTGCTTACAGGGGCAGGATGAGTAGGTCATACTGTCCTGACTAACATTACATGGATGTTTATGCTGTGATTAAAGCAAATATACTGTGTTCAGTTGTGGTTAATAAATGTTGGTTATCAAAGCAAAGCTATGTTATGGAAGTTTAATAAAGGTCATCAAATGTCATTTGGTGTGATGTGTCTATTGAAGTAGACCGGGATAATTGTAATTGCAGACATACATTTTACAAGAAGATATAGCAAATAATATATTTTTCATGTGAGACATAGTTGCACCATTAAGGAAGTACATAGGTAAGTATTTTAACAATAAACAGAGGCTAGATAATTGCTAAGGTTATAAGAGTATAATACTGGGAGCAATCCGTGGTGGTGCAGCGGTAGCATTGTTGCCTCACAGCAAGAGGTTCTCCCGTTCGATTCTCAACTAATGTGCGGGGAGTGCCTTCTGTGTGGAGTCTGCATGTCCTCCCGTGGGTCGAGTGCATTCTGAAAGACATGTGTGAACTTCGTTGAAGGTGGGGCATCGAGCTGGCAACTCGGCACCGTGAAAATCTACTGCCAATCATTAGCAGACCGGAGTTCCGCTGTGGTCACCCCTAACCGGGAAAAGCCGAAAGACAACAACATAAGAGTATAATACTGGGGTACTCACATATAAAACGTTCTAGCAGAAAAACGTAGATAATGATAAGGAGTGAAGGGAAAAATAAGAGTTAACCAAAGATTCAAAAGAGGACAGATTCCAGAGCAGGGTGTTGTTGAATAGGTATTGTATAGTAGGGAGCGATTTGATTAGTAGGAAGGTGCGTATTAGTGGAAGAGGTAGTTAATGTACAGAAAAAGGATGTTGAAAGGTGACTAGTGGAGAGGAAGTGGGAGAAGGGTATTTGCAGTAAAATAGGAGGGGGGGGGTGGAAGCTAGTAAAGATGACAACTAATGAATAGAAGTTGGGGGTGGAAGTTAGTAGAGGCCGAAGAAGAGAGGCAAGGGGAGCTAGGGATTTAGGTAAAGTGTAATAGGGCAATATAAGATGAGGAAGAAGGAGAATATTAGTAGAGAAAGTTGTAGTAGAGATGAAGGTGGATGCATAGAGGCTTAATGGGAGGAAGTGGGAGAAGGGTATTTGAAGTAGAAATGGTGAGTGTGGGAGTTAATGGAGATAGAGGCAAAAAAGGAGACAAAAAGGAGGGAAGTGGAAGTAGGAATCAGCATGGTTTGGAATAGGGCAGATATGTGACTTGTGAAGGAAATCTCTTAATCTGAACTTAAATTTCTTGAGGCTTGATATAGTTCTGATATTTAAAGGTAAAACATTGCATAGTTTAGCCACTGAATAGGCGTATAGACATTGTCTGGCAGTTTTGTTTGATCCCTAGAGAGTTAGAAGCTGCTTATCTTCAGAATGGAGAGCCCAGGTAGGTATGTAGATTTGGAGAATTCAATTTAAGGCAGGACAGTTTTCAGGTTACAGATAATTTTACGAGCAGTTGTTAGATAGAGGTATTTTAGTTTTGGGGGGAGTTTGAACCAATTAAGTGCAGTAAGAGCAGTACAGTGGTGTTTGTAGCAAGATGCACCTGTTGCAAATTTAGCAGTTCTATTGTAGCAGGATTCAAGCTTATTTCTTAGAGTATTTTAAGGTTAGTTAGAATGAAGGCACCATAAAGTAAAGAGGGGAGCAGGTAGGTTGTGGCCAATGTTCTTTTGTTATTTTGGTGGCTGTATACTCAAAGGTTTTGTGCTGAAAGAGCATCTCTAGTTTGTGGTGTTTTTCTAATAGAATTGTGTATATGAAGGCCAAAGGTAAGTTTGTAGTCTATTGTTTCCCCTGATAATTTGGTGTATGAAACCACTTTGATTTCTGTGTTATTTAGTAAATATATATTAAAGTCAGATGAGAGTGTCCTAGGTATAAAAAGGAGGAGTTTTGTTTTATTGGGATTGAGTAATAGCTGTGCAATACTGAGCCAGGACTTGATGGAGGAGAAGGCAGTTTGGGTTATTTGTCTAAAGTGCGCTTTGTTGTTGGAAAAGGATATGAGGGTTGAGTTATCAGTGTATTGGATTAGGGAGCTTTGATAGGAAGCAGTATAGTAGTTATTTATGAAGGTAATGAAGAGGAGAAGTCTGAGAATGGACCCTTGTGGAACTCCTGTTTTGTTAGTTACATATTTTAAGAGACAACCTTGCCATTTTATGCATTGTCATTAGTCAGATAAATAGCTGGTAAACTACTGTTGAGAGCATAGAAAAAGACCCAGGGAAGAAAGTTGCTGTAAGAGTTTCGGGTGTGAGACAATATTAAAAGCCATAGAAAGATCAAGAAATATTGCTGAAGTTAGTTGACCAGAGTCCCTTGGTCCCTTGTTTTTGTTAATTGTGTCCATGAAAGATCTCTCTCTCTCACACACACACACACACACACACACACACACACACACATAGTCTCTCTGCTTTCACACACACATTCACTCACACAAGATCAGTTTCACCCTCTTTCTCAGTCTCTCACAGTCTCCAGCTGCTTTCATACACACATTCAGTCTCACTCTCTCTTGATCTCTCTCACACGCCGTCTCCTCTGCTTACATACACGCATTCACTCACACATCACTCTTACTTTCTCACACACACACACACACACACACACACACACACACACACACACACACACACACACACACACACAGTTATAGGTATACATTCACTGTAGCCAGTCAACCAGCATATCGGTATGTTCTTGGTAGATGGGATGAAAACATAATACCCAGATAAAACCTCTGCAGACATGGAGACAACATGCAAATTCCACACAGGCTGTGAGCAGAGGTGAGGACTGAACTCTGGACCCAAGATGTTTTCAGTGAGCCACAATGTGCCATCCGTTCAGTGGTCTTCCGAGGTGGTCTTTGGCCAGAAAGCCTATTGAGCTTTTTATTTACATACAGAGACTCTGTTTCCTTCTCTTTGTTGCAGTCTCTCACACACACACACACACACACACACACACACACACACACACGCGCACACACACACACACACACACACACACACACACACACACACACACACACACACACACACACACACACACATACACACAAGCACTGCTTAGCGGGAGTAAAAAACTGCTTGATCTCACTTTAACTGCCATGCATGCATATACACACACACACACACACACACACACACACACACACACACACACACACACACACACACACACACACACACACACACACACACACACACACACACACACACACACACCTTTGTTGTCTTCTTTTTTGGCATTTTACACTCGCTAAATGCCGTGGTGGTGCAGCGGTACCATTGTCACCTCACAGCAAGAGGTTCTCCAGTTCGATTCTCAGCTGGTGCGCCTTCTGTGTAGAGTCTGCATGTCCTCCCCGCATTCGAAAGACATGCGTGAATGGGTGCTCCTTCATTGAAGGTTGGGCATCAGGCTGGCACCTCGACACCATAAAAATCAACTGCCAATCATCAGTGGACCAGCGTTCTGCTGTGGCAACCCCTAACTGGGAACAGCGGAAAGAAGAACAACAACACTCACTAAACAGTAGAAGCGCTGCTTAGTGAGTGTGAAATAATGGCATCCATTTTGTTTTTCTCAGTACGAGCTCCACTGCGACTTGATAAGCTGCCTTGAAGCAGTGGACTAATTTTTCACCGGGCATTACTTCTACATTAATACCTTGCTGGAGATTCATTTTCCAATCAGGGTACTGATGTACAGTAAGCCCATTTTCTAAAGCACGATAAACCTGTGCGAGCTGAGCTGGGATTACATATAAAGTAAAAAAAAAAAAAAAAAAAAAAAAACAGAATTGAAGTGGACCTGATTGGAGCTGCCCGATTAAAGCAAAAAACAATCAGTAATTACAAAGCAGCTTGACCAGGAGCTAATGTTTGTAGGAAGCAGTAGAAAATAACTTATGGTTGGAGGATTACAGGAAAGGGAAATTCTATTGCTATTCCATAAACATGACTGAAAAATGCAAAGTAAGTAATTGGGTAAAACACAAGTAAGAGAGAAAGAAAATAGCAGGAGTGAGAGTAATAGAGCTAAAACGAATTGGATGTATTGGAGCGATGTTAATTACAAGTAAGCAGGTTGTCCATAACAAAAATAATTGTATGGGACTAAGTATATACATGTAAAAATAAGAAGGCTGCCGGAATGTTTAATTTAAGTGTGGGGGTGCTAGACAGAACAAACGAGGAGTACTGCCCTGACAAATGGAAAAAGAATATGTCTTAACCGTATAAAGTATGTTAGGGGCAAAAAAAAAAAAAAAAACAGATGAGGAAGGAGTGAAATAAAAGCATGTTTCAATTATATATGAGGAGCTGCTTTTAGATAGCAGTTGTAGTACAGTTCAATAGCTAAAAATACAACGTACATTAATAGAAAAGGCAACTATTAGGAACCGCAGGGATCTGCTGTCTTAGAGATATCTCTTTGAGCCTGGTACTGACAATATTGTCCTGTTCAGTTCTGTAGGCTACGGTTGCTTGGCAGTTACAAGGCTAATGTACATTAATAGAAAAGGGGACTAAGGACCCCCAGGTATCCAGTGTTTTAGAAATGTCTCTGAGTCTGGTACTGACACATTGAACTGTAAATGCATATTGAACCATACCACCTCTACTAAAAGAGTCTGGGTGCCTTCATCTGATGATGAATTTACCATTATAATATACCTTTTGTTATGCTCTCCCATTATTTTCAAATGCTTTTCTATACCAAATGAAGATATCATTAAAAAAGGTCTTCTAGATTATGCACTTCACTCCTTGTGAAATGCATCTATCATTTCTTTCTCTGTTTCTCTCTTTCTTTCTTTTTACCCCTCCTTACTTCCTTTTGCTTCTTTTTAGGTCTATATGATGAGGGTTCTTAAATATTGCTACAATAGACTCTTATGAAAGCTAAACTATCTGTCTGTTCTCACCATTCTAGCTGCATTCATATGTTGGGTATGCTCATTGTATTTATTGCATTGTTTGTAGCTATTTATGCAACTATGTACATGTGCATGTATGCATGTATGTTTATATGCATGTATGTATGCATTTGCTTATTTATTTATTTATTTATTTATTTGGTGTTAAGCAGCTTAGTAACCCATTTAATCCAATATTCTTAAAGAAAGTGTAAAATGTCAAATGTCAAAAGATAAGCAGTTATAGTGACATTTTAAAATTGAAAAGTTAGGACAAACCCTAGTATTCAAAGAGATTCTCTCCACTCTGCTAATTTTCCCACATGGGTTACTCCTTTAGCAAAATGGATAGAATCTCAATTTCAAAGACAGGGTAAAGCTGCACAGAGAAACACAAGCGCGTGCATGCACACACACAAGCACACACATGCTCGCATGTGCTCATGGCTTTGCTGTACTTACGTGTAGTCACAGTGCAAGCTGTGACTATTCATTTAGTAGTGAAATTATGAACATTGTTAAATTTACTTTTTCCTCCAACAGAAAAAAAAATAACACAGCTGAAAGATTCACTGAATTCAGTATTTGTCTGCTTGATTGCTAGATTATTTCCTTTGCCTTTAACTGAATATATACTTATAATTCTTACTCTGGTTAGTATCATGCCGTAACTTTTAACTGTCCATATTCTACTGTCCTTTTCTACTAAATTTCTACAGTGAAGCAAACTTCTGCTTTTGGGAAGGATCCAGAAAGGCTTATTGCAATGCAAAAACCTTAACTCACAATGTTTCTGCATCACAGTAAGTCTTTCTGATTTGTTCAAGAGCCATCATTTATGGGGTAGAGCACATGACTAATCAGCATTAGTCACTTCACTAAACTGTCGCACTAGTATGCAGTTTCCCCATAGAAACAGCTTTCCCTGCTATGGTTCTTACTTGCAGAAAGCCATCACAAGAAAATGGCAGAGTCTCTAAATTAGAAAGGCTTACTGTGATGCTGAAAGATTTCAATTTAAGACTTTAGCATCTCAGTAAGCCATTCTGAATCCTTCCCAAAGGCAGAAATCTGCCTTACTACCACCATTCTAGAAAAGGCACATACACTGGAGAGAATTAAAAATCACAGCATGACCTAAAACAGAGAAAGAATTGAAAATGCACATACAGTTAGAGGAACGAACAAACATTTAGCAATCAGTCAGACAAATACTGAAACATCAACAAATTTCTAAAATCGCTGGCTTGCATATTTACCTATTATTTTTATTGCTGAGATTGCTAAGGACCTAAGTATATGTCTTAGGTTTATTTGGTGGCTTTGTTTGTGAGGCATTGACAGTGTCTCTCAAAATGATATTCATGCTCCCCACTCCCCAACACATTCTACTTGTCAGCTTTCCTTGGAAGCTACTTGTGTTTATTGAGCATGATGCCACACATAGTAAGCAATGTCTGATTTTATTTAAGGTAAGATAACCATCCTTTCCTCATCTGAAAAGACATTTACAATGAAATATCAATAACAATATATGGTCAAATTAACATTACCTTGCAGAGCTTATTGAGTTTTAATCTAGCACTGCATTTTCCATTTTGGCACAGTGAATGTTTCAGCTATGTGGATCTGTGAAGAAAATTCTGTGTAGAAAAGTCTGACAATGTTAAGCCCAGTCATAACAGGAGCACTGGCTATCTTTACTAGAAGGAAGCCCATACTGAAGAGCTTTTACATACAGCAAATGTTGGCTAACATGAATAGTATGTTAAAGTCTGTGACACAGATCGCCAATTCTAATACAGGACAATATTGTTCCTTACAACCTACCTGTGAGTTACAGAACTGTTCAGTTGTACAGACTGCTTTCTTATAGTTCGTGTTCTGATCTGGTCAGAAAGATTATTTTCTTATTGTTGTGTAGGAAAATTACATACTGTAACTTCTATGTGTATACACAAGCCTGACAGCTCTCCCAGTATAACATTGTATGCTGTGGGAAAGTAACTTAAGACCGTCCTAATAATATGTATGCCAGTGTCATGACAGTGTCTTCTGTGACCTCTAGAGACCCCGCTAGGCATCTTCAGACAAAAACGTTTAGTTTTAAAACAACACAACAGTGTACAATATGACAAGGTGCTCTGACTTTACCCGAAGTTAAGGTGAGCTAATGCAGTCTTCCCTGTGTCTGCTTGTCCCCTTTGTGAATCATGGGAGGTAGTTATCACAAATGTTAAACACGGTATTCACATATTCCCTTCAATGCAGTGCCATTACATAAAAGAAGGTGTTAAAAAGGCAAATACTGCCTTGCAGCATTGCCTCATGTTCACAAATGTATTATTTGTCTCTTAAATGAGACAAGGAGTTTTTGCATCCATCTAGAATAAGGTGTTCATGAAACAATCTCTACATAATAGAATCATAGATAAAACAAATTAATATAAGGGGTTTGAAGGACGGATCATTTGCTAAAAAGAATTGTTAAGAGATGCAAAATAAATAAATTAATTTAAATTAATAAAATCTCATCTAAAAACATTCCCCTCATTTCCTAAAGTGTATATTTTCATAGCAACTTACCAGTTTGGGATCATATTACATTTAATGCTAGGAGATGTAGAAGAGCAACCTATTCACAGATGGTACAAAGTCACTTAAGCTAAGTTTTTCCAAACAGTGTATAATACACACAGCATTTGTTATTGATAAAGGTATATCTATTTAGTTTTGCATTACGCTGTACACTTATCAACAAACTTATCAGAGGAAAGGGCATTTATATTACTGAATTAAAAATACATGAGTTTGTTGCATCAATCACTGCAGACCTAGGTGGTCTGGTCTGTGGTAGCCAAACAAGGAAGAAAGATAGACTACAGAAAGATGGTCTTTTCCTTAGCTTAAAACAGCTGTTCTACTGTTTGCAGAATTAAGAGTGGCCATGCAACACACACTTGAGCTGCTTTGATCAAGGAATGCATGCAGTCAAATGACAACATTATGATGATATGGGCAAGTGCCAGCATAGCCTGCTGGAGTTTTGTAAAGAGTGATATGTTCATTGAATATCAAAATGAGTTATACAAAATGCATGTGCTACAAATGTATTAGAACTGTATATAATTTCTATATCAAACTGATTTGTACAGATGCTTCTGCTGAAAAGATATTTGTGAGGTTTGCTTGAGTTGAAATGTATCAACAGTGCACCCTGCTGAAATGAAAAGAAATGTACATATATTATTTCAACTATATTAAATGTATATGTTTTAATAGAGGACACTGGGACGGCAAAGGTTAACTTTAAGAAAAATAAAAGAAATGTAAATAAGTTGTTAAACCATTAAAATGTCACCCCATGGTGCTGAATAGGGCCAGAGATGGTAGGTCTGGGAAAAAGCCTTTGTTCAATGGCTCAGTAAAAAGAGGGGAGGCCCCAGACACTGCCATAAACATTTAGATGTGTACTGTAGCCTTCTATGATAAATTCCTGTCTCAGCTTCAAAGGGGAATACTGTGAGAACCTAGTATCAGGTGACCAGATGAGGTCATTCTGCCAGCCCTCTTGGAAATTATATTTTAGATATTACAAAGAGAAATCTTAGAGTATTCTGTTTGGGAAGCCTGACTAGAAAGACCCCCACCCACTCATCTTACCTTGCTGTAATAATTAACTTAACTAGGGAACAGTAATTTTTTTAGATCAGTCAGGAATATGGTGAAGCTTAGTTTAGAGAGTGTTTTTCTTTATTTGTATAAGTCTGTCCATCAGTGTTAATTTCAATATTTTCTGTGAAATGAACTCTGTGGATTAC
This sequence comes from Protopterus annectens, assembly GCF_019279795.1. Taxonomy (NCBI): domain Eukaryota; kingdom Metazoa; phylum Chordata; order Ceratodontiformes; family Protopteridae; genus Protopterus; species Protopterus annectens. Next base: position 310,651,382 of record NC_056732.1, read on the forward strand.
TGTAAATATATATATTCAGTATTTTCATGTCCTTTTATTTATTATTAAATATAATTAAAACTTTTTTTGAAGATGATCCTTGTAGGAAGTATCTAACTTTTGAGAGTACTTATATTTATTTGGTAACACAGTGTGGACTACTCCAGAAGGCCTAGCCATCCTGGTGATCAACTACCATTTGTATTATTTTTAATATCACACAGTATAATTAAACATCCTCTTAAGATACTTTTAGTAACTGACCAGTAGAAATGAATCTACCTTATAGTCTGGACAAAGTTGGTAGAGTGGGTAATCTGGGACAGTCTTTCCCACACGTGTGTGTGTGTGTGTGTGTGTGTGTGTGTGTGTGTGTGTGTGTATGTGTGTTTTCTTTGTAGAATCTGCATGTCCTCCCTGTGTCCATGTGGGTTTCCTCTCATGTTACAAAGACATACATTTGGAGCATTTCTCCCCGGTCCTCTGCTGAAAATGGGCTTTATACCAAGTCTGACTTTTCTGGTAAACAAATCTTAAATAAATAAATAAATTGTACTTGATGCAGAGAGGTCTACATCTGGAAATACTGAGTGTATCCATTTGCATTCCAAGACACATCCCTCTCCAGTGTCAGTGGTGAGGATTTAGGCTCATTGATTCTGGCCCAGTGTGGAGACAACACATATTGGTTGCCATCACATATTGGTAGCAGTGGTGGGCATCACAAACGTCAAACTGCACTGAATGAAATGAAGAGTAGATACTAAATGAAAAAGGAGGTGGGACTGAATGAACATGATAGGTCAATCAGCACTGTGAGTAGAACGAGAGGTAAAACCAGACTATGACATTATTTGATTTAGTTATTTATTTATTATGTATGTATGTATGTATGCATTTATTTATTTATTCCTGATGGTAGGCTAGACAACTTAAAATATTAGCCATTTACAAAAGTGAGGGACAGTTAAACTCGGTCTGTTCAGTTCATGTCCGGCCTACAGAGTACTACTAGGCCATGCATGGGACAGGGAAAGAAAATTAAGTGAAAACACCCCTGTCTGCAGTATGATGGGGACTTGGAAGGCCTGTACATCCTTGACAGCCATGATCCCTTACATATATATGCATTGCATCTTGACCAATACAATTTTTAATCAGTAGTAATATATATATATATATATATATATATATATATATATATATATATATATATATATACTTCTCAGAGGTACAGGAAAGCACAGGAAGACTATGGCTGACCAGGTTCACAGATGACTGCAAACTAGGGGCTATAATTGACTCTCCAGTTGACACAGACATCCTCCAAAAGGGTCTCACTGAGACAGATACCTGGTGTCAAAACCATGGCCTCAAGCTAAATGCCAAAAAGCACATAGTCATCCCCTTTGGAAAAAACAAAGTACCCACAAACTACCACATAGGTGGTAGCCCCCCTAAATATGGAAGATGTAATAAGGGATCTGGGGACCCAAGTAAATAGTAACCTCTTCTTTCATAATCACATTGCCAAAGTGGTTAGAAAATCCTTGTATGTGGCCCACCTAATCACAAAAGGGTTTGCATCCAGATCGAAAGAGGTCATTGGGCCCCTCTACGCATCACTCACCAGACCCATCATAGAGTACAATGCCCCAGTTTGGATGTACCTTACAAGACACCTGCAACAACTGGAAAGACTCACCAAGAGGATCACTGGCCTCAAGCAGATGCCCTATGCAGCTCGACTGAAGAAACTCCAGCTGTACTTGGTTGCATACTGCCTACTCAGAGGTGATCTCTGCCTGACATACAAGGCCATGCTCAGCCCAGAATTGATGGATATGCTCCAACTAAAGAAAACCATATCCCCTCGAGCCACACGCTCCAGGGATCTAAACCTCACCACAACAATAAATAGGACGTGCTGGAGGGATAGATTCCTGTCCCAGAGACTTCCCATGCTCTGGAACAAGATTCCAATCTACATTAGGCAGAGCTCCTCGCTAACCCTCTACAAGAGAAACCTTGATGAGTGGATGGAAAACAGAAAGTTTACCCCAGGGATCACTTCATTGGCTCTGCTGGACAGAGGCACAGGGAACTAATCTAAGGGGGTGGCGAAAGCCAACACATTCCAGCTAGGCTTATAAATGCCTTCGGGCAGATAGCCTAGTACCTACCTATGAACCTATATATATATATATATATATATATATATATATATATATATATATATATATATTGATAGATATAAATAGATACAGATATATAGATACATAGATAGACAGATATGGCAGCAGTTCTTGCAGTTCTTTATATCAAAAGCTTCCTATTTTGATATCTAGTAGAGGTGCTAGCCCTTTTCAAAAACATAGTACATTGAATTATGCACTAGTCGTTTCATATTTAGTCGAATGCATATTTTTGTGATTTTTTTTTTTCCTTTGGCCATTGTTGTGCAACAAAGAAGCTCTTACTAGTAAGGGAATGTGAATGCAAAGATCCCACTGTGCGGGTGTGTTAGAATAACATTGTGTTATTGTGTGTGTGTGTGTGTGTGTGTGTGTGTGTGTGTGTGTGTGTGTGTGTGTGTGTGTGTGTGTATGTATGTGTGTGTGTGTGTGTGTGTGTGTGTGTGTGTGTGTGTTTGAGATCAGTACTGATTTTTGGTTTCAGGTTTTCAAGGCGTTGTGCAGCCATTGTTGTTTCTTTAAGGTAGTGCATGTCAGAGAATTTAAGTCTGTATTTCTGACTGCGATCACATACGGAAATACATGTAGCTATCTCTGTAGACACATATACACACACACACACACAGACACACACACACACACACACACATATATATATATATATATATATATATATATATATATATATATATATATATATATATATATATATATATATATATATATATATATATATATATATATATGTATATATATATATATATATATATATATATATATATATATATATATATATATATATATATGTGTGTGTGTGTGTATGTGTATGGGTCCCCTTCAGAAGCTCGAGTTTTCAGAAACTCTAAATTCATATTGTCAAGATGATATGATCGAGTTTCCAAAAATTCGAACTTTTGAATGGAGATCGCGAAACAGTATGGACCAGGGAATTAACCCTTTTCTCCAGTGTAGTGTGATCTTTGAGCTGGTATGTATAAACTGCAATGAGTGTGGGTGGATTGTGGGAGTATAGTGAGGCTTACTCCCCTGCAAAAAATTAAAAAAGGTAGGATTTTGTTGTTGTTTGAAGCTTGAGTTTTCAGAAAATTGATGATATCATCTCAACAATAAAAAATTTGAGTTTCTGAAAACTAGAGTTGCTGACATAGACCCATACACATACATATATATGTATGTGTGTGTATATGTATATATATATATATATATATATATATATATATATATATATATATATATATATGTGTGTGTGTGTGTGTGTGTGTGTGTGTGTGTGTGTACGTACAGCAAATAACCACTAAAAAATATGAAAGGGACACAAAAAAAAAAATACTCCACACACAAAGCAGTTATTCAACTAGCACCTCGACAATAAAGCCTTCCAGGGAATGTAAAAAACACAGCCCCGGACTATTCATACATAATAACCTCAATTAACACATAAATTAATTAATTAATTAATTAATTAATTAATTAATTAATTAATTAAAAAATCTTCTTTTACAAGTTTAAGTTGATTAAGATCATTAGGTACTAATGTATTAAATTAAAGTATAAAAATACTTTTCTTATATTGTAACCTTCTCTTAATCAATAATTTATTACCGATATTAATAAACACCTGTTCTGAAACAGTAACTTTCCAATTAACTATATTTCTTTTTGATGACACTCATAATGAGCTGCTAATAGGCTTTCTCTAAAATTATTACAAATGTTTCTTAAATGCTTCTCTATAGCTGAGGCACTAGAGAAAAAAACTGCTTCATGTTTGGAATATTTTTGTTATGTTCATTTATATATATATATACATCTACTTCAGTAGCTCAAACTTCTACAAGTTCAAACCACATATGGCCGAGACCATATGTTCGAACTCATAAAAGTTTGAACACTGAAATAAAAACACATAAAACAAAAAAACACAAAACTAAATGTCTATAGCTTTGCCCCCTACACCCCCCTTACTTAAATATACCAATTTCGAGATTGCACTACATTGCAGAAATGGGAAATCTTCCCTTTCTGCTCTGTACAGAGATCTCCTTTCAGTCCGATCGAACTTTTACAAGTTCGAACATATGGCCTCTGTCATATGTGGTTCGAACTTGTAAACGTTCGATCGACTGAAGAGGACCCATATATATATATATATATTATGTGTAAGCAGTAATGCACAAGGGGGTTCACATGATACAGAAATATGTATGCAGTAAGGCATGAGGGGGTGTGTTTGGTACACATGTCATAGCATGTCTAGAGTTTTGTGAGGAATGACCCTGACAGGTGAGGGCTTACAGTCCCTGTTTGTGTAGTAATATCCACACTATGTACACCCCTTTTTGTTGGAAACTTCAGTGGCTTTTAGCGCAGTGTCAGTGGCACAGCATGTAACAGCCTCCCCTCTGTTGCAGAAGGGTGTGAGTTCTGTTCCCTCACCAAGCAGATTGATTGTTGATACTGCAGTGTACCTTAAGGGGGTGCTATTATTCAGATGAGCTGTTAAACTGAGGCCCAATGTGCCTGAATCACTGGTAGCTCAGGAGAATGTAAAAACCCTTGGCACCTACTAAAAAGAGAAGAGTATGTTCCCCAATGCCCTGGCCAAATTTTTCCTAGCAGTATCAATGCACATCAGTATCCCCTGAAAAAAGGCCAGTAGCCTACCAGGACTAGCCTGTTCAACAAAGGATAAATAAAATAGCTCCCTGCCCCTAAAAAATGAGCATATGCATTTTTTCCACAGTATGAATTTTACATTTACATCACACTGAATGACATTTGATGACCTTTATTCAACTTTCATAAACATAACTTTGTTATTCAATATTTATTAATTACAACTGAAACACAATATAGCTGATTAAATTCCAACATCCACATCCATGTAATGTTAATCAGGACAGCATGACCTTGCTCATCCTGACCCAGTAAGCAGCTTCCATAACTCCAACTCACTTACTTATGAAGCAGCGGCCCACTACTCGCTTCATTTACCATTTATTGAATTGAACCTCCCACTTATTTTACTTATGAAGCAGCGTCCCATTACTCAATTCCTTTATCACTTATTGAATTAACATTCAACCAAATAAGCAGTGTCCTTAACCCTGCTTGCTTATTTATCGAGTCAGTTTCCTTTCCCAGTTCATTGGAAAGACCATCCGAGACCAGAGGGGGAACAGCAGAGGGCACACCTGTCCCTCTTCTCCACCCACCAGCCTAACAAGGCTGTTACCCCTCTCTCCAATAAATTTTCAACATCCTAACCACTATTAAGTCATTAAGCCAAACATCATTGTGTGTACCCCATCGTCACTAACCAAAATGGATCCACGTCATCACCTCCTAAAGCTCAATCACATAACCAACAAAATAGCCAGTTACCCAAACAACTGAAAAAAAAACACTGATACCTTTCCTATGCTAATGTAACAAACCATAAACTCATAACCCAGCATAACCACTACACATGAATTAAATAATCCATACCTAATGACCAATGGATGCTTCTCAAGAATTCAAAAGACATTACCAGCCACCTGGACAACCAAACCCTATGTCCACTACCACTAAACCTACACAGAAGCGACTGCCTACCCTCATGCCACCTTGCATCCCCATTTTACCACCGAAATGAATGTACTAACCAAATTAAATCACTTTAAAGTCAGCGCAATAACAATCCTGACAGCATACCAACTGTCCATTATAAACATAAAATGTTTTAAGTGGCCATCATGGCATTTAAGCAACTAACCCATAACGGCAGCCTTATATAATAATCGCCCAGGAGCCATCCAGTCATGTTCACCTTTGCTGATCCTCAAAACATTTCCAGAATGACTACCTATAGCCATAACAAATGCCACAGAAAGTATAACCCCTTGAACTCAAATTTGAAGACCAATCATGGCACAAAACCCATCTTACAATAGTCAACGTCTGTCCCTCTACCCAGTCGATCCAAGCCGACCTATTAAACCACTGAAAACCAACCAAATTCACAATAGCACAATACTATGCTCCTGATTATGGTGCTGACTATTAGAAACATCTAACACCTGCATAACTTTAAACACCCCCCCCTAAGTCAGTATCTCCTAAAGCCCTCCTGGCTAAAACCCTAGCCACGACACAAAGAAGCAGAATATGCCAACTTCTCTAATCATGCCTTGTTTAAACCCTCGATCACCCATGTAAACCAAGCACCCTGCTCCTAAAATATACCCAAAATGCCCTCATGCTTACAATGCTTCCAAAAACCCTACCTACAAATTCCCCCTCAAGCATAAATGAAATGGTTCTTGTGGTACTCCCTCTAAGCCCTAACCTAGTATGAGACATTACCAATACCTACCACATCCTATGAACCATATAAGCTTCCTAGCATCAGATCAAATCATGCTCCTTCAACTCACACAGTAACCTGAATAGATAACTGTAAATGTACCCAAAATCTCCACCCAAATCTGACTTGCCTAACTGCATACTTACCATATTAAAATTACCGAAAACCTCATTACCCACCAATCCCCCAAAATCCCCTTAATGCTACCTAAACATCTGCTACACCATGCCCCTAATTTACCTCAAGCTTACCTGTCACAACAGTAATCTCAAACCATACCAACTCTTACTTGTCTAAATGAGCACCTGGAATTGTGTCATTACCTGCAACCTCACAGCCTTCCACTACAAATGTCCAGAATTTCCTACAGCAACATCACCTGTCCAATCCACTTCCTTCAGACCCACCAGCTGATACAAACTGAGTCCTTCACCATCACTGCCAGTAATACTGTACCTCCATCATCTGCAAAAGAAAACAAATTAAGCACCTTGTTGCCATGAAAATTGCAAAGTTTATAGGTGTCAAGTCTAAATACCTCCAGTTATGGAGCTACTAGTCAGATGCCCAAACTCCCATGGTAACAAAATGATTTCCATCTCCAAGAACACTTGGTCAGTAAAGTGCTTTCAAATTCCGACATTCCATACATACAGTTAGAGACAATACCAATTAAAGAGGGGAATCAAAACCCTTACCCTGTGTGTATGCCGCAAACTGATCACTATGCTCACCCCTTACCACCTGCATTAAGCTAGCTGACCAATCTGGGGACTTTGTAGCTAACTTTCATCCATAAAAGGCTTTCTCTAAATCCACAAAGACACAATGCAACTCCTTCTGACATTCTCTGTACTTCTCCATCAACACTCTCAAAGCAAACATTGCATCTGTAGTGCTCTTTCCTGGCATGAAACCATACTGCTGATCACTAATCATCACCTCCCTTCTTAACCTAGCTTCCACTACTCTTTCCCATAACTTCATGCTGTGACTGATCAGTTTAATCCCTCTGTAGTTACTACAGCTCTGCACATCACCCTTATTCTTAAAAATCAGTACCAAAATACTTTTTCTCCATTCCTCAGGCATCCTCTCACTTTCCAAGATTTCATTAAACAATCTAGTTAAAAACTCCATGGCCATTTCACCTAAACACCTCCATGCTTCCATAGGTATGTCATCTGGACCAACAGCCTTTCCGTTCTTCATCCTCTTCATAGCTGTCCTTACTTCCTCCTTGCTAATCCACTGCACTTCATGATTCACTATCCGCACATCATCCAATCTTCTCTCCCTCTCATTCTCTTCATTCATTAGCCCCTCAAAGTACTCTTTCCATCTGCTCAACACACTCTCCTCACTTGTGAGTATGTTTCCCTCATTATCCTTTATCACCCTTACCTGCTGCACATCTTTACTAGCTCGGTCCCTCTATCTAGCCAATCGGTACAGGTCTTTTTCTCCCTCCTTAGTGTCCAACTTTTTATACAACTCATTATACGCCTTATCCTTAGCCTTTGAAACCTCTCTCTTTGCAATGCACCTCACCTCCTTATACTCTTGTCTACTTTCTTCATCTCTCTGACAATCCCACTTCTTCTTCGCCAACCTCTTTCTCTGTATACTCTCCTGTACTTTCTCATTCCACCACCAGGTCTCCTTGTCCTCCTTCCTCTTTCCAGATGTCACACCAAGTACCTTTCTAGCCATCTCTCTTACTAGCTCTGCTGTAGTTACCTAGCTATTCGGTAACTCTTCACTGCCACCCAGTGCCTGTCTTAACTCTTCCCTGAACATCACCTCACAATTACCCTTTTTCAATTTCCACCATTTGATTATTGGTGCTGCCCTCACACTCATCCTCCTCTTCTTGATCACCAATGTCATCCTACAAACCACCATCCTGTGCTGCCTAACTGCACTTTCTCTTGCCACCACTTTACAGTCTCCAATCTCCTTCAGACTGGCTCTTTTACATAAGATATAATCCACCTGTGTGCATCTTCCTCCACTCTTGTATGTCACCCTATGCTCCTCACTCTTGTTAAAATACGTATTCAACACAGCCATGTCCATCCTTTTTAGAAAATCCACTACCATCTGACCTTCTGCATTCCTTTTCTTAACACCATACCTACCCATCACTTCCTCATCCCCTTTATTTCCTTCACCAACATGCCCACTGAAATCTGCTCCAATCACCACTCTCTCACCCTTTGGAACAGTCATCACCACTTCATCCAATTCACTCCAAAATTTTTCTTTCTCATCCTTTGCACACCTAACTTGTGGAGCATATGAGCTAACAACATTCATCATTACACCATCAATTTCCAGCTTCATAAACATCACTCTATCTGACATCCTTTTCACCTCCAAAACACTCTTAGCATACTGTTCCTTCAGGATAATGCCTACCCCATTTCTCCTCCCATCCACACCATGATAAAACAATTTGAACCTGCCTCCAATACACCTAGCCTTGCTCCCCTTCCACCTGGTCTCTTGTGCACACAACACACACATGAACACACTCCTGCAGAAATGATTACACTGTTAAAATTAACCATTTAAAAGCTTCAGGTAGTTTCACCTACATATAACCTCCCCCCCATGCCCAAGTTGCATGCACTTCATTGCCAGATTTGGATAATGCACATTAAATATAAAGATCACTAGTGTCATACCCTAAAATCCAGCCAATTGTAGCACAGTTTAAATAGAAAATATTGATGCGAGCACAAGAAACATTAACAACCTGATAACATAGGTTAATTCAATATGCACAGTCTTTGCAGAAGTAAAAGCCATCCGAATAATTCTGCATTAATGGGAATAAGAATGATTACTAATGCAGAAGATGCTGCTGGCAAAGCAACTTTGCATTTCAGTGCTTGCTGGAAATTATGGCCGCACTCCCCTAGCAGACAGTGCCACAGCAGCCATCTGTTAAACAAAACACACCAGACATATCAAACGTGCACACCTGGGAAGAATAGGAATTCTGGTGTATAACAAGTTAACTAACGTTACCTTTACCCCCCTACCTGATCTCCCACTGCACCCCAAATACCATAAAAGACATCTCTGGCTGACATCTAACATCAAAAGATTGAAACAATCCTAGTTTCATGACTTTCCACCATAAGGGACAAGTCTGGCTAACATCAACGATTGACAGATTGAACAATATTAATTTCATGATCTTAATCATACTTTAACTCAAGAATGCGGTGATTCCATGATGGTACTAGAACCCCAAGGGCTCTTGTAGTCATACTTCAACAGATGAACAAGTACTTGTTCGGAGCACCCATCAACTACACAATTAGCTCCACACCATGCGTGCCCAGACCAACCATTGATCGATGTGCCCCCATAGCCCATAAAACCTTCCATCTCCTCAGAATGGAATGTGATTATACTCAGCTCCACATTATTCCCAATCTCAAATAAGGCCGCTGAACACAGGGCTAGTCATCTGATGTCCTACAACATAAAAAAAAAATGTATAGCTAAATAAAATAAAGAAGTCCAAGATCTAGCAATGTTTCTAACATCTGTACAGTTGAGAGGTATGTCATGACCCTACAGCCACTCCGGAACACACACTACATGCAACAATCAAAAAGATGGTCAAATAGGTTTGCTCCAGCATACTTACTATAGGACATGAAGATTGACATTCAGATGTCTGTTATCGCCTACCATAACTAGCTTCCATAACCTGAACATTATGGACACAGATTCAGGAAAGTCATTACAACTAATTATAGCAACATTACCTCTCACTACTCACCCCCCTAATGTTCTGCCTCAGCACACATTTGCAAACAACAATTGTTCCGAGTGCCTCATAGCCTGTGAAACCCTCTATCTCCCCAGAAAACCATAAACAAACCAGTTCTTTTCATAAAAACTACCTTGCCCTTTTAAATATAAACCCAAATCTCTAAAATGTTTTTTTTTAATAACATACTTATGAAGCATGATCTTCACTAAAAAGGGTCTTTTTCCAGTATAGTTTAACAGTCAGCAAAATGTAGCAGATTAATAAATAAAACGTAATCTGCTCAGACTTAAAGTAAGCCTTACATGTGGCATCACAGTATTACATACACTCCACAAGCAAAGCACAAATAGCAACGTTCTCCAATATGTCTACTTTTACAGGCCCAACACAATACTGGATCTGACTCATGAATTTTCTGTAGAGCATGCAACCTTAACGTCACCGGCATGTCACTTTGTCCAACTCCAGACTTTAATAACTAACTGCTGATTAGCCAAACCACAACTTTAATAACACTGTCAACACTGTTAGGTAAAATCTGGCCACTCCACAAAATCAGCACAATCAAATGGTGTAGACACCGAATATGCCCACAGCCCATGAAAAAGAAACTACAGTGTTTCAACACTGGAAACACAATCCGAGTGCTGCAACAGTCTCAGGACCCCAAGCCCAAACTCCGATTCCCAAACAGACCCCTAATTGCAGCTGTCACCTACCAAATATGCAAGTTGAAATGAAGACACCCCCCCATGTAATATGCCTATTTTATTTTTATTTTAATACATTGCACCATGCCATTGGTGGCAATAACCTTTTCCTCGCATAACCCGGCTACTGTAAACTAAGAATATTTTTACAATTTCCCCTCTAGCTGTAAGCGACTACAGCCACAAACAAGAAGAACAACCTGAGCTAGGGCAAGTGCCTCTGGGAGCACAAATCTGTCCAGCTGAGAAACATGTTGCCCGTACTTCCACAAAACTACTCCTACTGGTCAGCACTACTTAATGCACACACCAGGCACTGTTATTCCTGATTGCCTAACAGCCCACGAAACCCTTGCAGCATCTGGCATCCAAATCTATTCAAAACCGCTCAATTACTATGCCGACATGCATAACCCTGTTTGCAGCCTTCCAGTCATTCAGGAGAAACAAAATTGCAAAATCCTCCCACCATCCCGTGAAAAGAAACCCTTGCAGCATCATTAATTACCTCGCAATGTTAACATGAGCTTATTTTATCAATAACTTGAAATAGTTATCACATAAAGACATAAAAGGATCATCACCTTAATGCTACCATCCCTCTCGCAACACACCACCAACAACAGTACATGCACCTGACATAGAAGCTCCCTGTCTACCTAAATAAACTCACTACTATGTCACTTAAATCACCAGGACAACAAGACCAGAAGAAGGGAGGGAAAAAAAACATTTAAGTAATCTACAGGCAAACCCAGTTCATCCAATCCCTGCACCCACTGACTAAAAGCACTCCAAGGCCTGCACCCACCGACTAAAAGCAGTCCAAGGCCTGCCTGTACCAGAGTACCTACAGGTTGTCACGGATGTGTGACTTGCAGTAACAAGTTCACCGCAAAATGTGATTCCTTACCCAGTTACACTTGCATAAACCTTTTAAGCTCCTCCCTACCCATACCTCATTTCCTCCCAATCATCCCTCCCTCCCCATTTAACCCTTTTCTCCCCCTACCCTCTTTACTCCTACTAATATATTTATCTGACCCCACTCTGAAGATGTCCCTGGACAAATTGGTTTGTTACCAAACCTCATTTACATATGGTAACTATTTGGTTTTGTAACGTATTTTACTATAAAACAGTTCCCACCTTGCATTTTAAATAAATGATTGTGCAGCAAAAACATATTTTTTTAACTGTGTAGAAATATGGCATGAAATTTTCAGGCTAGTCATTTTAGGGAATAATTTTTCAAACTGTTAAGTGCTATTGCATAATCCAATTTACAAACAGGCTTTAGTACTATACAACCTCAGTTGTGGTTTGGTAGTTGAATGAGTCCAGATGACTGGAACTGCGTTTGTTACAGTTTATCGCAAGTTTGTATACTGCTTTCTGAGTAGCCCAGCCTCAAATATTATCATGAGTAACCATGCTAGTGGCAAGTATATGAATGGAAAGAGACATATAAAAGCAGCATTGCCCCGTGTTATTGCTCTCTGCGATCATAAGATATACACAACAAAGAAAACAAAGAGGCCATGCATACCTTGCAAATAATAACATTTAAGTTCTACCACCTTATACAAGGAGGGTGATGCCTGTAAATCTTGGTGTAATTTTAAGGGTGCTCTTCCAACTGCCTAAGCGACATCTGAAAAATAATATGGAATCACATTGCTTGAAATGCTGATGGAGACATAGGTAATGATCCTGTCTCTCCATCTCCTTTTCTTTATTTCTCAATGAAGGTTTACATTTCTGATTCTAGTGGTGGCTGCACAGTATGACTTGTTGAAGAGATCCAGAATAACTGGATTCCTATGGGTTCAGTAAGCAAGGCACAGGTATCCCACTTAGAAGACTGTACAACACTGAGTATGGTGTCAAACACTCTATCTCTCCTAGTAGCCAAAGGGAACATCTGTGTTTTAAATGCATTTGCCAAATGCATGCCAATGTGTACATTTTATCCAATAATTCATCTGATTAGAGAAGAGTACAGAGGAACAAATATTTCCTTGGTTTAAGAAGAAATGTCCTTGGCAATTAGTTGTGAAATATGGAAGGATTTCCTAACTATGGTCATCATCTGATGGTCAAAAGGCAGAGAGCTAACAACTCATAAACCCAGATCTCGTATATTGATTCAGATTATAAATCAGTGCTCTTAATACAGTAGGATGGAGGGTGTTTCTCCTTTATAAAGGGGGTGATGTCATGTTTCTTGGCATTTAACATAAGCTGGTTTCCAGTGCACCAGGAAATGACTGTGATTAGTTCATTTTGGTAATTATACACTATGTATCTAAAGGGGCTTAACAACCACTCCCATGTTGTACTTATCAGCAAACCTTGTTAACCAGAGATCAGTGTCATCCATTTGGATGCTTGAAAAATAGATCCCAAACAGAAGGGGACCCAAAGCAGATCTCTGCTGGACACCACTGGTCATCCTCTTTCTGCTTGAGGAGGCATCAGCCTCTCAGTCAATATGCATTCTCACTTAAACCAATTGGTTATGCTTTTTACCATGTAAGGATTTACATTTACAGCCATCAACTTAATAAGTAATACCTTCATATGGTACAATATGACATGTCTTTTCTAGATCAAAATAGACAGCATGGATGTTGTAAACACTGTCAACAGCCTGTAAAACTTTCTCAAAGAAGTTGTTAAGATTCAGTGGGCAGGAAATACTCTTTACCAAGATTAACTGCAGTGGGTCTAACCTAGGTTACTTATGTCATGATTTATTATGTTTGTGATGTTGCACTCCATGGCTTTACAAAGATTTATAAGGCTGACAGGTCTATCATTCAGAGACTCTCTGGTGGGTCAAGCATTATGGAGGGGCATTAGTAAAGCAGTGTGCCAGGATTCAGGGGCATATTCAGTAGGCAGGCTTAGGTTTAACAGTTTGAGGAGAATATCAACATGTTTATGTTTAAAACTATTGGACAACTCAGTCTGCTGTCTAGACAAGTGGAGGAAGTATTATTGGTCTTTGTGAGAACTTTAAGAACATGTTCCCTAGTGATACCAGTGGTCGAGAGACTTAGCAATGGTTTGAGACTGAATGATAGTTCCAGTGTGCAAAAGGTTGATGCAATCTTGCTAGCTAGTATATTTTCAATTACTTTTGGGTTTGAGTAGGAAGGTCCATTATGGAGAAAGTTAGCTCAGAATTGAGAGTGATTTCTTAGTTTTCTGACATTACTGAAGAAGGACTCGTAATTATTTTTTTTCAGTTGCTAGTTTTAATTCATGTGATACTTTATGCCACTCTAGTGGCATAGAGGGATAAATCCCTTTCTGCAGCCCAGGTGACTTGGGTTAGATTAGTGACTCAGGTGTCTGAGGTAGCAGCAGGGAGGGATAGGCATTTCCATTCCTGGTGAGTAGGTGGTTCTGCTGGTTCCTCCTGTGATGATCCTGGGTGGAGACTGAGGAAATCCCACTAGGAGGCATGTGACAAAGGGGAAATATGGTGAGGACAAGGCTGAGCTTCTGCTGCTGCTGATGTGATGAGGTAATATTCCTCATCTCCTCATTGCATGCCCGAACCGTGGGCTTGCATATCCCTCAGACATAACACAGGGACCAAAGGGAGGGGGAAATAATAGGGGTAACAGGGGTAGTCCATAAAATGGAACTTCTCAAAGTGGAGGTGAACAGCTAGACCCCCCAAGATGCCTTCAAAGTTCTGCATCAGTCCCAGGCTTATGGATTTAGTCTAGAGGGTTAAAGAAGTAGATAGGTGGCCCAGTGATAGATGTGGGCACTGAGTAGGGAGCCATAGGATGGTGCAGGAAAGAGAGAGAGGGAGAAAGTCCTCCAAAAATCATGTCATGCTTAAGTGGACTTTATAGCTTCCTTCAGTTTCTTATTGTAGTTTCTAATGTTATTTTTATGTTGTGGGTTTCTAGCCCTACAATGCAGTTTAAGTAGTTTCTTCACTGCAAGATAATATATACATATATATATATATATATATATATATATATATATATATATATATATATATATATATATATATATATTTATATTTATATATATATATCTATATAGATATATATATAGATATATCTATATATGGGCATAAAATGATTTGTATAACTGTCTGTATAACTAGTATCATAGAGTTGTCATCAGTAAATGTAGTGATTTAATCATACACTTGTATGACTTTGGCCTTTGAAACCAAGGGAGTAGAAGTTTTAAGAAGAAGTGAGCAAATAGGGTCCATGGCTGTGAATGAGTACTATGTCAAGAATGTTTACACTTTCTGTCAGCTTGACAAGCTGATCTACAGAATTTTTTTCTACACAGACCAGGAATCACTGAGCATACTCAACTTTGGAAGTGTAGATGCAGCTATATCTTGCATGAATGGCAGGGATTTATCATGGAAATCTGGATCCAAGGATGGGGATCAATAGAAGGCTATGAGCTGGATGTTGTGTTTCCCTCTAGTGAGCTGCAGTTTAATAAGCTCAAATGGTGGGGGTGGAGGCTGGATGGGGCAGGCTTTGGGTGGGGGAGGCTCTGGTTATCTTATTTGAAGGGATATCTTTACTAGCACTGACACGCCACCACAATTACCAGTGGGTCAGAAAGTATGGTAGGCATTAAATAAAGGCACAGAAGGGGTGCTTTCAAATGATTTGAAAAATGTCTTCATAACAGCTCATGTACAGATTCATTCTTGCATGTTATTGAGTACAGCCACCTTGTTATCATCCAGTTTGGAATTTGAGGTGCTTATCAAGTTATAATGTTAATTAGATGAACTTTGTCTAAAACAGGCAGCAACAGCATTGGTCAGTATGTGGAAACCCTTCCCTAAAAGATGCGGATCATCTTTTCCAAATAATATTTCCCTGGGATGACATACATTGTATGTCTGGAATGACACCAGCAAATTATCATACTCTTGAACCCAACTGTATTTTCTTTGTATCTAGGCATTGTTCTGGATGAAGAATGGATTCCATTTGGAACTAGTGTCTTACCATAGGATGAAACATTCGTGGTAATTTCCAACATATCCTTCTGTATCGACTTGAGGCATTTGTGTGACAGACTGGTCAGTTAACCCCACATGCACTTGTTGTAGTCACACTTGCAGGAGGAGAGAATGCTGAGTGCCCTAGTTATGCCTACTATCTTGGCTCCTGAGAAACAGCTGTCACCTTGTCCTTGGCCTGCCCAATGATTGCAGAATCTGTGTGCCTAACAACTGAGTCACCAGTAAGTATGACATTTCCAGTAAATGAGTTATGCCTGCCGACCTTGTGAGTGGTTTGCTGCTGGAGACATATTGATGTTGGTGCTGATGTAGAGGCAGGTGGTGTAGGAGTAACAGGTTTAAACTGATGCCCAGTTTTAAGAGTTCTGGGAGCTTGGCTACAGACTTTTTAACAGCATCAGAATACAACAGTTTTGTATTTTTACTGTACTGATGTACTTTCAATGGGATGGGTTGTAACAGTGCAATGTTCATTGCAAGTAGTGGGCTGTGAGAAGGATGCCTCAAACTTGTCTAAGTATTGTACCTCTCATAGATGGCATCTGCATTAAGTAATAACTCAGTACAAGTAAGCATGACACGATTTTTTCACACTGCCTTAGGATACCAAGTGGTAAAAGCTTACAATGGAAGTAAAGCAAGTTTGCTGTCTCTCCATAATGCTCAGTGCTGATATTTGAAAAGGACTCTGTTAGGAGTGAAAGGGAATTTGGAGGTGTTTATACCAGGGTGAATAATGGAGGGCATTTGGGGAATAGTAACATTGATGTCATGAAGTTACCTGGATAGTAATGTTTAAGAGCTGGTAAACTAGACTGTTTTGCTCACAACCATACAATTTTCTATAACCAGTAATGGCTATAGGCAGCTGAGCGTAGCTCAGTGCAGTTTCTTTTGGCTCAGAGAGCACTGGTACCTGTCACCATATGCATGGAAGAAATGTAAAAGTAGCACTGACATTGAGGAAACACTGAGTTGCATGTACTATCCCCTAATCAGCTATTCCTATGGCAGTGGTGTGCTCAGTATAAAGCAAGCAAGAGCAAAACATGTCCAATAAAAATGTATAAATTCAAGCCGACAGTGCTCAGCCACCTAGATGCAGCAACTATTAAATCACTGCCACAGAACAACTAATGCCATCCACAAGACAGCTACCACGCTAGGCCAAAAAAGTCTATTATTCAATAATTAATTTAGAAGATTAAGTGCAAATCATATAAAGGACAGTTTAAAATCAGCAAAATAGCAAACAGAATTTATCTGCATAAGAAAATGCAAAAAAAAAAAAAGTAATAAACTTTACTAGGTTTTTGTGAAGTCCAGAAACACTGTTAAACTTTTCATTGAGTACAAGTGATCAGTTGCATAGTAACTCTGATATTAACAGTTTTCCCTCCTTCCAGGTTCAGAATATATGTATCTTTGCTGCTGTAATTATTCTGCGTACATCACACTGTACAACTAAATGAAGTAGGAAAAACTTGAAGTCCCAAAACATTAATCTTTCTTTGCAACAAATCACCATTGTAGGCTACTTTCTCATTTAAGTGATTTAAGAAGCAGCATATAAATCAGTAAATATAAGCATATAAATAAATATATATATATATATATATATATACTTACCCATTCTGTATGCCAGCTGTAGGGTCATAGGTCAAAGCAATGCCGGTCTACATGAAAAAAATGAAAAGCAGAAGAATGCTCAGTTATTATAAACATCAGTACTGGCATTTCAAATACTTGATAAAGGTACTTTCATTTTCTCTTATTTTTTCATCTTTTTTTCTATTTCATGTAGTTGGTTGAAAAAAACAAAATGTAACTACTAAATAATCGAGAAAATACAAACATGAGGTAAGAACTAGGAAGCTGCTAGTTATATATTAAAAGAAAATAAATGGCTTCTTATGTAATGAGTTGTTCTGTGCTTGCAGTTAAAATTGCAGAAATGACTCTAGTCAACATTCATAAAGTGAAACACTCGTTACTGAGCATGCTATAAACATACAGCTCTGCAAAAGATAATTTTAATCAAACACTTATCCAGCATGTAGAAATATACTCACACACACTCATATGTGCTCATACACACACACATGTATGCACACAAACATAAACAAAAGACCACACACATACATGAGTGTGTGCATACCAAAACGCTTGCACACACACACACACACACACACACACACACACACACACACACACACACACACACACACACACACACACATATCTGTGCTTGTGTGAGCCATGTGTACGTATGCAAATATAACCAAAGAATCATGGAATTGAACATAATTACTGCACTTTTACCACTTAGTACCATTCACACCCCTTCTGACTCAGTTTGTTCAAATATATGTCATATAAACCTTACATATATTGTAACATTTAAGTAAATATATTAGGCAAAGCAAGTCACAAGTAGCAATTTATAAGTTTTTTTTTTTTTTTTTTTTTTAGAACTCAGTTTTGGGCACACAATTGACATCTTAAAGTTTGTATCCTTGTCCAGACAGACTCACTTTGGCTATTCTGGAGGTCATGGTTCTAGTAATCTACCAGTCTGAAATCTTTCAGATTATAAAGGCCTCAGCAATGACCACTGTCTTCCTTACCACACTTAAGTATGTTTTAATGACCTACTAATTCAGTATCATCTCTGCCCACTCTCTACCTTACTGTTCATTGGTAAGGTTATCGACAGTATACAGCTCCATTCCTTGGTAAATTAATATGATCTTCTTGATCTATTTCGGTCTAGAATTCAAACTCTCTATAGCACTGAGTCTGCCTCATGACAGTGGCCAATCATCCTCTGATGGTTAGAGATCAGCATTTCTGTTCTCCTTAGCTGCCCTCTGATCTTGGCATTATTAATTACATTGGACAGGATCATGTTGAATCAGTTATGCGCCTTTTGTCCTACAATCTCTTCACACACTAGATTGGGTTGACTCATCACTGAGGGAAATTTCAGATGTAACTGGGAGTACTTGGGAGTGCTATCACTTCTCACTCTATCTTGTGGAATATGTTTTGCTGCAAGTTTCCATCTTGGGTCCATAGCTGATCAATGTGTTTATGCTGATATTGGGTGACATTTTTATAATGAGAAGTTTGAAGAATCATAATTCTTTTCCTAATACCAAGATGTACCTCTCTTTGCCTCATGCATTTCTGGTAGATGTAAATTTACTAGAGGGAAATTTGGGTTGTAGCCCTCACTAATTGAAGCATGATCATCTGAATCTCACCACTGAGAAGACAGAGGACTTGTTGATTTTGTGTAATTTTTGAAGGAGACAGGTCAGAGTTCATGACTGCTCCTTGAGGACTGGCTGACATTTTGTGACTATATGTCAGTCTTTATTAAGTTATCTTGCTTTCACCAAGGAAATGTCAGTCAACATCATATTCTGCATGAAGACATTACTTTGCTTTTTGTCCTCTCATTTGGGTTATAGTTATGATGTTTATCTACCCTGATGATTACGACTAGTGCTGACCTCTGCAGCTCATTCCTTGACCAGAACACTTGACCAGAATATCTTGATGACATCATATTAGACCAGTCCTGTGCAGTCTGCACTGACTTCTTATCTGCTGTCTTATCACCTACAGGGTTATAATACTGGTGTCTGTAACCTTATATGATTGGCTTCTTGTGGTTTTAAAAGGTTGTTGGCTCTATGCACATCTACATGACCCAACTCTTGACTTGCTGTCAATTCTGATATTATATTTAGAAAACATGTGGTTTGTGTTTTTTTCTTCTTAGGGGGCTGTACTTTTGGGACCTGTGTCCATGGTGACTTAGGGAATACCTGTACCTGTCACTGGGAGGCTGTCACTGGGAGGCTTTGAGAAGTCCCAGAAAATATACTGCTTTGATCTGACCTACCCAAATAACCAACATTACTGTATTATACAATATTCTGTTCATCTGGATTATTTTATTATTTACTCCAAACCACTTAATCGTGTCTTATTTGGCCCATGGCTGCTTATGTTTAATATTCATAATTTTCTGTACTTAGCTGAGAATAGGCACAGCAATGATTCTGAATTTGAATCATTGTCTCTTGCAAGTCCTGAAATCAGTAGAAGGGATAATGACCCATATTGTCAATAACTATGAATATTAAATAAAGATAATCACCCAGGCATATAATATACAAATCTCATAGATATTGTGTGTGAATGCAGGCCAGCTTCCATATAGATCAATTTCTGCCATCAGCAACAGCAATTTCATACCCACTCACATTGGTTTCCTCAGTACTTTGGCCTCAAAATAAATGCTTAAGGCTTGCAGTTTAATTTTATTTTCCTCATATGCACAATCCTTTCAAAAAATAATGCTAGCAATTCCACTCATCTACTTTGTTTCATGATATTAATATGTGCATATTTTTAATTAACATTTTGACAATGGTAATGAATTCATGAGTAGCTGACAGTGTTAAATGTGCCCTTGCAGAAACACTCTTTAAACTGCTGTTAGTAGACTTATATACTGATTTTGTCCCTGATGAATGTTACACTGCAGTTTTGATGCCCCTCCATATAAGGGTGGCCTTACAACTGCCTGGCTAATTATGTACCTATCAGCCTTACAATATATATCTGCAAAGCCATGGTACATATTATAACTAACCTCATAAACTATGTCATCAAGCATCTTATTATACTTGACTCACAACTGTTTGGTTTTATGAAGAGTAGATCCTGTGAGGTCTATATCAGAAAACCGAAAGTTCATACTTTTGAATGTTCTTACATCGACCCCTAAAATAGCGAAATGACAGATAACCAATTTTTTTCCTAGGGAAAGAATTTGGTTGTCTGTTTCTGTCATTTCACTATTTTCAGTGCTGTGGTGGAAAGTCATGGGTCGGGTTCAGGTAAGTGTGCGATTGGGTGTGGGTTAGGTGAGTTAGGGTTAGGGTGCGAGGGAGGTATGTGTGCGATTGTGTGGATGTGAGGGTTAGGGCAGGTTAGGTGGGTTAGGGTTAGGGCACAGGTGAGGTGAGTGTGCGACAGTGATGGACCTTAGGGTTAAAGTTTGGGTTAAGGTAAGTGGATAGTTAGTGGTGTTTGTACAGTTTAGTGTAGGGTTAGCTGTAAGATTTTGGGTGTATGTGTGTGGATTGCTGTTT
Source organism: Protopterus annectens (assembly GCF_019279795.1). Lineage (NCBI taxonomy): Eukaryota > Metazoa > Chordata > Ceratodontiformes > Protopteridae > Protopterus > Protopterus annectens. The sequence goes on from NC_056732.1 coordinate 310,672,637, forward strand.
GTTTGGTGTGCTTGTGTTGTGTGTATGTGTTTTGGAACAGTGAATTTTTTCCCTACGAAATAATATTCGCTGTTCTGAATGTTCAATGTTGTCAGCATTCGCTGATTAGGGGTCGATGTAAGAACATTCGAAAATGTGAACTTTCGGTGTTCTGATATAGACCCGATCCTGTGTACTGAATCTGATTAACTTCTTCAAATGGGTTACAGGGATTATATATGGTGGCTTGTTCAATGCACATGGTGTATCCTGATCAGGCCAAGGTCTTTGACACCATTCCCCATACTGGTATCATCCAAAATCTAAATGCTTTATAAATTGGCCCATATGTGGTATGATGTGAGTTTCAGGTGTCTCATCAGAGAGTATGATAGTGACTAGCTGTGTTTCTCAGAGCTCGGCACTAGAACCTCTCCATTTTGGTTTAATTCTCAGATCTCAGAGCACAGAGACAGGACTGGCTAATAAACTTCACAGACAACTGCTAACTGGGTGTAATTAAGTCACGCTATGATGTCTGATGTCTAAAGCCTCTAGAATGAAAACTATGTAGCAAAGTATTGGTGTACTAAAAAGGTACACAAACTAAATGCTAAACAGTGCAGTATTATCATTTTTTGTAAACACAGACAATACACGACTACAAAACAAAATGAGGTCAGGAACCTAGGAACTTGGGTGGATAGCTTCTTCTCTTTTGATCATCACGTGACACCAGTTGTCAGAGAATCCTTTTACTTACCCCAGCTAACTGCCAGAATAGTGTCATTAAGGTCTAAGCATTGAGCAGGCCAATTATCAATTACAATTCCCCTTTAAGAATGTATCTCACTAAACATATCAAACAATTAAAATACCCCGAAGTGTCCTAACAGAAGGATCACAGGCCTAATTTCTCTGAGCTACCAAGAGAGTCTGGAAACTCTATCCTTTTATTTAGTGTCTAATAGACTATTGATGGAGGAGATCTCTGTCCTACTTATTGTGCCATTTGTCTTCACCTTCTGTATGTCTGTCCAATATCTCCACCTGTACAAAAAACAGAGACCTAAATATTCACTAACAGATAAATAAAATACAGGTTCATAATCCAGTGCCTCCCAAATCTCTGGAATAAATATCTCCAGCATGTTAAACAGTGTGATTCACTGAATTTCTTTACACTTAAACTAGAATACTGGATGAGTATTTGGAAACTTATTCTAACATTGACTGATATGATCCTTCTTAAGAAAGGTGGTGCAGGCAAAGAGAGGGCACTGTGAAGGTGTGAATGGTCATATAACTCGGTGACTTTGGAATATCTATGAATCTATGACATTAGATGTATATGTATTTACTGATGTGCATTATTTCCATTTAAGAGGAAATATTTCACAAAATATATGATCTTGAGAATACTTACAGAAAAAAATCCTGAGTGGGGATAGTAAGCTTCCCTGGATAGTCTTCTCTCAGTAGACTGAATACCAGATGACACACTGACATGTTGGTTGGGATTTATACAGATTTGTTCCACATCTGCACAAGCCTTGTGCAGTGTACAGGGCATAGTTTTCAACGTTCTCTGATTTTCCTTATATTTATGGCCTATTCTTCTTAAACTTTGTGGTTTTCTAGTAAAGTGTTGTGTTGCATTCACAGAATAATAACAAATGTGAATTTCCATCATATCATTCAATATATGCTTACTAATGCAAAACCAGAGATGCCAGCAAATTTCTAACTACACAACAGCAGTATTTAAAATCTATTTCTGATTTCATTATCTGTCTATTATTTTTAATGTAAGAGGTTGGAAAGGCATGGGGATGCAATATGTTGGACTGTGTGTGTGAGAACCATGCAGTGCAATATTTAGCACTGTGTGGTTCTCACACAAGCTAGTGAAATACATTTCTAGGTCATTATTTGTATGTGTGTTCATTAATTTGATCACAGACAAATATCTGAGGTTCACAAAGACATCCAAGAGGCTTTGATTTACGGTCAGAGTGTGTGTGTGTGTGCGTGTGTGTGTGTGTGTGCGTGTGTGTGTGTGTGTGTGTGTGTGTGTGTGTGTGTGTGTGTGTGTGTGTGTGTGTGTGTGTGTGTATGTGTGTGCGTGTGTGTGTGTGTGTGTGTAAATGCTTGTTTCCTACATCCCAGCATAGTTATTAGTATAAAGTAAGTAAGCAATTGAGGTAGAAAGGACCATCATTATATGAATCATGTTCTTTGATGGACAGCTTCAAGTCTACAAGGGTAATGCTAATATTTAAACTAAGAATACTTTTTTTAATTTTACTAGTTTTTTGCAAGCACTTGGGTAGGAAGTAAACTGTGTTGGATTACAGTAGTTTGCGTGGCAGTGCAGATTAATGAATGTATGACCTGTTTGGATGCAGATTAATGATTTTGTGAGCTGTTTTTCAGCTGCTTCCTGTAGTGCAAGGTTTGATTTCCTCAGCTTTTGCTTACTGCGCAAATCTGACCCAGTCACTTAACAGGCAGTACTCCTGAGTTGCCCCTGAAAAGGACACTTGCATCTAATCAACTTTCCCAGGCTACTTGCAAATGCATTTCACATTGTTGCTTGAATCTCTGCATCCTTCACATAACTGTTAATTAATGCTTCATAATATGCTATTTGACCATGAATTTCTGCATGTCTCTCATAGTTTAATGCCTTGTCAGATGAACTTTCAGTAAATTGAGCTTTCAAGGGAAGAGACTTTTATTGTCTTTCATGTTCTTTTCAATGTTTTTTCTTTTTTTTTTGTTGACAAATGTCTGTCAGTGTTTCTGCTGTACAATCTGAAATGAAAGTTTTAAATTTAAATTTGATTGTGATCTGGCTCTTGCTCTATGTGTACACATCTGTACGTGCATTACAAGTGCATACTCTATAATTATGAATGCACTTCTGTGCATTAATTACTAGTGCATACACTATAATTGCTGGCTCTTTTAGTATCTTACATAGTGCTGAATATTATTCAGATTTTATGTATGTCTCAAAACTCCACCAATTTCTCTTTCTGCTTCTTGTGCATAAGCATTAGCATAACAATGGTTGGGAAAAGGGGGCAATTGTCCCGGTCGCAAAGTGATAGGAGGCACAATACAGAGACAGACTTACACTTAACCTTTTTCCTTTATTGAAAGGCCAGTACAGAAAGACACTTGAATTCTATGGGTTTTTTTCACTTTTCACTTGAAGACCTGAGGGAGCATGGAGTTGGTGGGGAGTGGTTGGCTGCATTACTGTAGGAAGCCCATCAGTGTCTTGCAGTAGTACGAAGGTTGAAAGATGTTTCTTTTTTTTCTTTCTTCACTTGAATAGCTGACAGGGTGGGGTGCTAGTTCATGGGACTGGCGCAGGGAGTTAGTTGAACCGGCTAAGCCACAGTCCATAAGTCACTATTATGCTTAACCTGTTAGTGATATTTGAACTTTCTCTCTCTTTTCTCATCCGTGCTAAAAAAGATTTTATATCACTAATTCAGCATTTCTGATAAATATACAATGTTCTCAGTTTAAAGTCACCTTTTGATCTTAACATTTTTTTTGTCCCTGTTGCCTGCTAATAATGAGCCCTTCATGACAAACTGACCCATTCATTTCCCATCACTGGGACAAGTGTGCCAGGAGAAACCATCTTTCAAGGAGGCAGTCATGGGTGGTTTGCTTCTTTGCTTGTTAACCTTAATTTCCACCAAGTAATACAAGTAATACAATGGGCTGATCACTAAGGATTTTCACTCATTTCTGCAAGGGACACACCTCCAAGCAGGCCTAAATTTCCCAAGAAGAACAAATGGTATTTTTGTTTTTTTGTCTCCTTTTCATATATAGCAGTTTTTATTGCTGCCAACAATGCTGCAGTAGCAGCAGCTTGCGTGACTCTCAGATTCTGCGGACAGATAAATTTATGCAATTTTGGATTTGGAATAATATTGATCTAAAATCCTTCAGTAATCTAAGAACAAATTTGCAGGCTTTACAAGTATTGGATACAATCCGAGTGCTTTATACCTTCTCCATATCAGAACTTTGACTCCAACACCATGCCAGCACTTACTTAGATCTTGTTAGTGAAAAGCTGACTCAGTATAAACAATAATGTGCAGAACTAAGTTTTCTTTGCCTACTCATTCAGCAATTCCTTAGCCAGTAAGTGAAAGTGATACAATTGTTGCATCCAGTGCAATCACTGATTGATCATGCTTTACACCAGAAAATCAAGGTTGTTCCACTGGGTGGTTTGCATTTAAATATATTATGCATAGGATGCTGGAGCAGCTAAATATAAATGCTCAGTAATGTAGTTAGCATTTCATATGGAAGCAGTAAGGCAAAGACAAGCTTCATAGTATACGATGCATGCTTGTGTCACAATTAGCAACACAGAGATGGGCGAAGGCTGGTGTAGCTTCTTAGTCTCATGTTGTGCTCCATTGCAATGAGCCTAAATATGCAACAGAAAAGCTAAACAAATGACTGTGTAGTGACAAGAAAATTAATTGGATTATTAAAACCAGATGCCACTAATATTAAAATGTATGTATGGTGCACATAGTCACAATTCACAGTGGTTTAAATTCCAAATTGTGTAGTTCTGTGCATCTGATTGTAAAAGGTCACATCATGTCAAACACATTATCTTGCATGTAGCAAGACAGCTAAGAGCTGTATCAGCCATCATACTGAGCAAGTAACCACAAACCACCTTGTTCTAGTGGAATAATCAACTTATCTCACTTATCTTCTCCTCCCAGATAAAATCCTTCAAGTCTTTATTAATTGCTATGCAGAACTTTTCCTCTGGTGGATAAAAATATGTCTGACCTGTGTGGAGAACTAAAGGGACTAAAAACATTTTCACTGCTTGTGTCTTGCTATCCATATCTATAAAATAGGGCTTCCAGTTTATCAGTTTTGTATTATCTTTTGTTTAGTCTCTTCCCACATATACTATATGCCTGTATACCTGCCTATCTGCTTGAGACCAGGTGAATGAATAAATATATAAATAATGTCCTGGAAATGTATCTCCGTTCACTGGTATCACAGCCATATATTACAGCTCATTTTTTTTTTTTGCTTGTTTCGAACTGTCTTTTTTATACTCTCTTCCCTGACCCCCTCCTTTTCCTGCAAGGACTCGGTTGTTCTCCCTTTTTCTATGCTCACTCAGCCCTAAATCATCCCATTGTTTCTTTCCAGTTACTTTAGACAGATTTCAATCTAAAGCTCTATCATTATAATATGTTATGGCTTTGTATTAGAACACTACCCCACCAGATGTGCAGTAGCAAGGACGCCCAAACCCCACCCAATACCCTGCACATGATGTCTTTTTTTCTGTATATGTGTGAATAAACATCATTAGATGTGCTTTCTCCACATGAATATTCATTCAGGATTGCCGGATGAAGAGCAAGTATTAAACTGTACGTTGCTTATTCTGACTAGCAAGTATTTATGTATTAATGTTGAACTAGTAGTTTTCCTACCTAGTGCAGAAGCTGCTTTCAATGACTTGAAAAATGATTACAATGTAGAGCTGGGTAGCCTAGTGGGCTAAAGCACTAAAGCACCATGTTGTAATATTTGCATAAAGGTTAACATGGATTAGGAATATTTATATTTCTTGCAGTTGTTTTCTCCTAATTTTTCTATTTTAATATATAATAGCATTCAATAAGTTCAGGATAAGTTGATCAGCAATACCTTTTAACACTGAAAAGGCTGGAGAGAAAGTGATAACAAGAATGTATGTAAAAAATGCAGAAATGTGGGTCTATATTAGATCATCGGAACGGCTGAATTTCGAATGATCTAATATCGAACCCAATATCTCAAATGTTGAAAACAGTGAAGCTGCACAAAACGGAATTCTTTCCTAGGAAAAGAATTTGGTTAGCCGTTGTTGTGGCTTCACGGTTTTCAGCAATGTGGTGGAAAGTTACAGGTTGGGTTACGGTAAGTGTGTATTTGTGCGGACATTTGGGTTAGGGCACGGGTTGGGTGAGTTAGGATTAGGGCATGGGTCAGGTAAGTATGCAATTGTGATGGACGTTAGGGTTAGAGGTGGGTTAATTGAGTTAAGGTTAGGGCACGGGTGAGGTGAATGTGCGATAGTGATAGAATTTGGAGTAAGGGACGGGTTAAGAGAGTTAGTGTTAGGGTGCGGATGAGACGAGTGTGCGATAGTGAGAATTTGGGGTTGGGGCAGGTTAAGTGAGTTAGGGTAAGGGCACGGGTGAGTTGAGTGTGCGATAGTGATGGACCTTAGGGTTGGGGTCTGGGTTAAGGTAAGTGGATAGATAGTAGTGTATGTGCAGTGTAGTGTAGGGTTAGATGTAGCTTTTAAGTGTATGTGTGTGGATTGCTGCTTTTTTGTGTGCTTGTGGTGTGTGTGTGCTTCTCGAACAGTGAATTTTTTCCCTGGGAAAAAATTTGCTGTTTTGAGGTTTTGATATTGTTAGGGTTCGGGTTTTGCAGTTCGATGTTATGGCATTCGATAATGAGCTGTTTCAATGATCTAATATCGACCCCAGAAATGTCCATATGTATGGTAGGGATCCCTTTTAACCGCACTGTCAAACTCTGTGCTAAGAGGACTACTTCTCTGTGTCCAAGTCACTTTTCACACCCAAACTCTGAAATGACTCAGTGCTAAGAGGGCTGCTACTCCCCACTGTCTAGTGGACAGGAACTTTGAACATCTTTTGAAAAAAAAAAAAAAAGAAGCATTTTGAAGCCATCCCTTCTTGCTTTTGCAGGGGGGCAGGCCCCTGCTGCACCCCCTATGTGGGGGGCTGTGCCCCCTACACCCCCCACTTAAATATGCTAACTCCAAGATTGCACAACTTTTAACAAACATGGTAAACTATGATTAAACAATGAATATTCACAATGACACTGGCAAATCTGCATGGCTTGTCAATCATACATGATTAACATGCCAAGTCACACGCCCTTGCCATGTCAATCACTTTTGTCATGCCCATTTCTGCGCAGAAATGCCAGTGGGGTAGTGTTCTAATACAAAGCCCATGTTATATTTCATAACAAATCCAAATGAGGCATATAATTTCTTTATAGAAGCATTTGCATGGAAACTCTCTATAACAGTAGAACATTTTATATTTCATAACATGTATCAAATGAAGCAAGACCATTTTATGAGTGTTTTACACACTTTCACAGAATTATTGAAAATTGCATGTTATAAGGGGAATTGTCACATGCAGGCAGATAAGAATTGGCATGGAATACAGATATTTGTGAAATAACAGCAAAGAGACATTCTAAGGAAGATGTCACATACAAGCAACAAGAATTGCACTTAGTATCAGTGGCAAAACCAGCCAACAGTGCACTATAATTTCAGCTATTTGAGGTAAAATGTCTTACTATAAACTGACCACTAATTACAATAAGAACAGAAAAACAACTGCAGAAATGTCAAAGAATGGGCTTCAATAGCACATATGCAATTGGAAAGTAACATAAAGAAAGAAAATTAATGCTAAATGCAGGATGCAACGTAGTAAGCATGAATCATAGCATTTGCACGCAACCGCAAATGTATATACAAGAAGTACCTAACTGGGCAAAATGATTGTTCTAGTAGCATTAAAGGATGAAATGTAGCAGGTTAATTTGTATGCATATAATCCAGAAAAGTACTGTAAAAGTGAAACATGGATTAAAGGACTTACACTGCACTGTTAATTAAGTAGGTAGCTAAAACAGACAATAAACTCAGGTTAGACTTTATGGCAGAGACAAAGCAAATTCCTAATAAAGCAACAGGAAGTTCAAAAGTCATAAAAGCAGAAATTTAATTTGATGCTGCTTTCAGAATCAGTGAAGTCAGATACTATGTTATGTATGTGTAGATAACATAGAACATGAGTTGCAAAACATGCAAGGTCTTAGGTGATATCAAAACCAAACAGCAGTTAATGATCTAATGGTATGTACCCACAGTACAGATAATAAAGTAAGGTAAGTCAGGGAATGTTCACACTTCTGGAAATTTCAAAGTTACTCTTAATTAAGCATTAGAGACTACACAGTTCTGAACCCCCTGTACTGACTCTGACAAGGCATAGAAGTTAATCAGAAATTTCAATTGCAGTGATATACAGTAAATTGATACAGAAAAGACCTGTATGAATTTCCTAAATATTGACAAGAATGAAATATTGCTCTAATGTAACTTGACTGATATTCAAAGCAGTGTTTTTGCCTGAGTGCTGTTTGTTCGCAAGCAATGGATTGAGAACTGTACTGAATTCCAAAATAATTAAATGTGGATCTGAATTTAATACAGAATCAAGTAACATTTTATACTAGCAACAGATGAGAATGACTGAGAACAGCTAGATAACTTATAAAAAAAGACCAAGACAGGCTAAAGGACCACGAGAGAAAAGTGAAATAAATTTTCAGAGATGAAAATTCATGCTGTGTGTGTCTGTGACAAAAAATGGTTTGTGTAAGTTGTGAGACAACAGTTGCACTGCTATTGGTTTGATAGATTCAGAACATACTATCAATAAGTTGTGTATAAGACCAGTAAAGTGCTTCCTATTAGTTTCTACAGAACTTCTAAGCACTACTACAGTGAATAAATATATTGCTTTAGTATGGACTCTATATTGAAAAGGATAAAAGACTTAAACACATTTCAAGGACTCAGATTATCTGATTATGTCAAATAATGTGATTCCCAGTTAGATCCACACTTATCTATTAGCTTAGCATGTGACATTTCTGAAAAATGTTTTCTGGCACTGCAATTTTGGAATAGTATACAAAGATCCAAAGTATTTGTGTTAAGATTATGGAATAAAGCTGAACGGAATTGCTGCCAGAAAGAAAGAAAAGTCCTTAGCCTCCTATGATGAGAAAATAAATGTATTATTTATATACTTGCACATTCACTCATTTGTTTATTCAGTTATGAATAAATCTATTTGGAATTACAGATCAGATATCTCTAGCTGTTTTTCACCCAAGACAATACCTATCTTTGACTACCAATAGATTACATTGTTAGCCCGTAGATCTACAGAGTCACTTATATGGTACAGAGGGGCAGCTTGTGCTACTGGACTGCAGGACTGCAGCCCCTCAGCTGTAAAACAAAAAGAAAGAATTAATAAAAAAAAAACAAGAAAAGAAAAATTATAGCGAGTCCTGGAACTCCGTGCATGTGTGCTTGGCATTCCCAGAACTCCACGCATGCAGGAATCCGGACTGCTGTTTAACCAGTCCAGATAGGAAGAAGGCATCAGACTACAGAGATGCGCAGAAGTCTATGTAGTTTTACAACTGCATAAACTGCATAGACTGGAAGGGGAATGGACTGCAAAGTCTGCAGGCTGGATAGCTTCTTTCACAGGAAGGGAATAGGCTAGGACTATGAAGCTACGTGGCTGGGACTTAAAGCTGCAGGAATTAAACGAAGCTGGAAATTTGAAGCTGCTGCAGGAATGGACTCCAAGCCCAGGTTTTGTGTGTGTGTGTGTGTGTGTGTATGTGTGTGTGTGTGTGTGTGTGTGTGTGTGTGTGTGTGTGTGTGTGTGTGTGTCTGTCTGTCCTTGGATGCAAGTAGCAAGAGCAAGAATTCCCTACCCACCACCACTTGTAAAAACTATTCAGATTTTTCCCTCATATTTTTGTTCTGTTCTGTTCCTCATAAAATCTGTGGTTTTCTGGATTTTGAATTCACTAAAATAATGACAGGCATTTGAATTTCAGACTTCATATTCTTCAGAAAGTACAATAACACAAAACCTTGTATTCTAGCAATTTTCTAAGTTTATAAGATCAATATTTGAAATTTGTCCCTATTTTTGGGGCTGTATTCCCCCATTATTGTCTTTGTCCAGGTATTTTCTGCTAAGAGGTTGAGCGCTATGGTGAGAACTGAATTCACTGAATATGTTTAGTGGCTGTATTCCCCCATTATTGGCTTTGTCCGGGTGTTTTGTGCTAAGAGATTGAGAGCTATGGTGAGAACTGAATTCACTAAATGATAGCCATTTAAGTTTCAGTCTTCCTGTCTTTCAAGAAACAGCTGATTTGGCATAATAGTATGTTGTTCTCAGTGTAGTGCACAGGGTCCTGGGGCCAAAACCTGGCAGTAAAATGCATGGTGATAATACAGCATTTTATTCTAGCAACTTTCCAAGATTAAACAAGCAATGGTTAAAATGTGTTTGGTTTTGGGGCTTTTGCCCCCCCCCCCCACAAATAAATGTTGGCTTTTTCTAGATTTGTTATGCTGCAAAGTTGAGAGATACAGTTGGGTGTTGAGTGAATTTTACAAGGAGCTGAGAGCTGCAGGGGAAGCGAAGTTTAGTGTTGCTTATGCTGAGTCTGCCTGCATTGTTAATAGCACAACAGGTAGTGTACCTGCTTTTGATGCAGAAGGCTGTGGGTTCTACTCCTACAGTATGTAAATGCATTACTAATACTGTACTTTTGCACTTTTGAAGGAGGTGGATGCTGCAGTCCTGGAATGTCCTCTTTTGTGGAGATACCTAGTAACTATGAACCTATTATCAGTTTACCATCCATTCCCTATTCCAATATTACTTTCTTATCATTTTGAATGTACCATAGGCAAGTTATTCCTCAAGGGCAACAGGCACTTTATTAGCAGATGAAACAACGAAATATAAAGTTTGCTAGCAGCAACCTCTTCATTAGTTACAAATCTCTTTAATGTGGAATTATTTAGATGACTTTTACTTCTGCAGAGGTTGTGCATATTTACTGATACTGGTGGACTTTAAACATTTGAGTAGACTTTTATGATGGAAATGTTCTGACTTGGGCATTTTTGTCATTATTGGTGCATGCATTTTCTTTCATTGTTTACTGGAAACATGTTCAAAACAATAAATTCAAAACGCCATCTAACAACTGTACTGTATTAAACAAGGAATATAATTTAATACAATCAGGAAGGTGTATCAAAGGACACATGTATGTTTCGTGTGCAAGGGGCCTATGATTTGAAAACAGACCAAAGTTAATCTTTATCTGCCACTGGCTAGATGTATTTTCTTTGAATGTGGGTTTCAATGCTGTTTCAATGAATGTGAGTTTTAAGGGCAGAGAAGTTTTAATGCTAAGTCTATTTTCATTGTGAGACTGAATTGCTTTGTTAAGCAGATGTCTATTAGTGTTTGTGCTGTTAAATGTAAAATAAAAGTTTTTAATGAAATCCAAATCATTGTAGAAGTAAAGCAATATGCACATTGCAGTGTTTATGGTAAATGGGGTGAAATAGCCAAGTAATGGGACATTGGAATGGCTGTGGGGGGGGGGCATTTGACCATGATTTTGTGAGGGGGAAGGGCGGCAAACTCAAAGACAGCCCCGGCTGAACTATACCTCTCCACTGTTCAGATTTTCGCAGAATGAGTAGATTTTTGCTTCTTACTTTTGGTTTGTTCCTCATAAACTTTGTGGCTTTCTGGCAAATCATTTAGGAATAAAGTCACTAAATAATGACAGACATTGAGTTTCAGACTTCATACCTTTCAGAAAAGTCATACTAATGCAAATCCTACTATCCTATTATCTTTCTAAGTTGATAAGAGCAATATTTAAAAATTGTTCTTATTTTTGGGCCTTTGTCCCACTTCTGTTTATGGCTTTGTCCAAATTTCTTGGTCTGAGGTTGATAGGTATGACAAGTGTGTCAGGGCCATCACCGTCAGCCAGAGACATTTCAAATTGTGACATAGTTGTTGCACCCCACTCCACAATGTAGTGACTCTGGATGTGTCCAAGCAAGGCAAGGAGCAGTTATGCAGTGTAAGTGTGCAGAGTGTTCCCCCATCCAAGGTAGACACAAGTACTACAGTGGCTTTTCATCTGTCCTTGATTTTGCAGAATGTTCTTGTTTTCCTTCATATTTTTATACTGTTGACTTATGTTTCTTATTATTCAGAAAATGCATGGTGTTGCAGTGCCTCTTGCTCTGTGTTTAAGTAGCAATGCTTTAATGACCATCAGGTAAGCTTGTCTGAGATTGTAAGATGCAAGTAAGCTTTAATAAGGATACTGTTAAAGATTTACCAACATTGAAAGCCTTTTTTGTTGTTGCCATGCAGAAAATATTTACATAACTCGATAATTTATAAGCCTTAGGTATTGAAATGCATATGGCAGTATTTGGAATAAAGGACAGGATTACAGTATTTTCAGACGCTCATTACATTTGTTAGAGACTTGCAGTCATTTTGCAGGCTTTACCCATAAACTAAATAGAATACCAATCTATCATGTGTGGTCCATAACCTGTGCAGTAATCATTTAACCAATTTAGCTTGAGCTTATTTCTTGTTTGCTGTTCATTTTTTACTTTGATCATGTTTTCCCCATGAAATGAGTAGATAGTTGTCAGGCAGCAGGTCCCTTTTAGATAAGAAACATTTTTACAAGTGGGGGTATCACAGAGAATGTTACTTTCAGCATGTTACTTGGTACTTTTATAAAATTTAATATAAATTATAATTAGAACTGCAGTGCAAGGAGAAGTGGTTTGAGTTGAGTGCTGATTGTTTTGTTATACTTGATTTTGACTGGCATTCCAGTAATGTATTTAAAAATAATTTATTTTTTCATGCCTCAACAACCTTTTTGTTTCCATCAAGATATTAAGTAAGCTGTCATGTAGCCAGTGCATTGAAATATTCTTTTTCTTCTACACTTCATTTTGTCTTGATTGGACTCTCATAATGACGGTTTGGCACTCAGGGCAGCTTATTTAATTAAAGTCCCAGTTTTTGTGGTCTTGAGCATTAGCTCCACCCCTTTCTAGTTGGCCACACTCTTCCTATTAGCCCCACCCATTCAGGTCTCTTGCAGGCCTCCCTTTGATTTGAAATCACCAGCCACCAATTGGTACAGCATATAAAAGAAAAATGCAGTATGGCAATTCTGATGGATTCCACTGAATTCCATAAGAAAAGTCTGCGGAGCCAATAACAAAGCATGTGGTAGATGTGTGGTGCACATCCATTGTTCCTCTGTTATTCACATGGTGAATACCACTGTAGAAAAGGAATGAGGAATTTCCAGTACTGCCAGAAGTGTAAATACATTTTAGTACATTGTTCCCAAGAAATAATTGTGGTCAGTTTAAATTCATGTGGGCTGAATATTTTATATGAGCTGTATCTTGAAATAGCAAAAATGAAATTATGTCTCCAAAATTTCATGTTCTTTCCTGGCATTGATACAAAAGATAAGCATTTAGATGAAAGTTGTAATTTTACGTGGACAGTGATGGCACATCTACATATTACTTTCAATAACATTTTCTATTATGTCAGTCAATTATATAGACTTGTATAGTGGGATAAATCGCTGTTACCCACATGATCGGAGTTTGATTAGCAGCCTGTGTTCTGGAGGACCTTCCTTAGGAGGATGGGAGTCAATTATTCATGACAACTTATTCACTGTTTGTGGAGGTTTATGGTCCTCTCTACTACAAAATCAGATCTCTTGGAGATGCAAAAGTACAGCTTACACAGTGTATTGAGATGGGCACTTGTGCCTGATAAACTGAAATGATGCAACTGTATTCTGGAGAAGAATGGACACGAGCATTACAGGCATCACCATCAGTCTTCAGGGTAAAGACCTAGGAAATGAAAATAGAGAGAAAACTCTGATGGCTGACCAGATGATGGTCTGCTGAGATTGTCTCGTGCCTAATGGGAATTATTAGAACAGAATGAATCCGTTGCATCTGATCTATTTCGTAACATCATGTCTCAAACATAGGTGATCTAAAAAGCTAAGTTTCTTAGCTGGGCATCCGATATAAAAAATATCTCTACCCATAATACTCACACTTTCAGTTTTAATGCCTGAATAAAGAAAACAAATCTGAGATGCCTAGTTGTCACACCACTACAAGATCTTGTGTAGACTAACCCATAAGTAATCTTTACCTTCATCCTCCAAATATACTTATTCTTTCTTAATCATTTATAAAACATCTAGGGGGGGGGGCAAAGAATAGGAACAAATTAAGTATAACAGTATAACAGCTTTTTTTTCTCCTCAATTCATGACTCTACATTCTCAGTGAATATCATGACATCATCTGCTGCCTTAATCAGATAATTTCAGCATGCCATTGTTCCTATATAAATCTTACAGTTTACATTTAGTGAGCTACTGGTATGCATAGCTTCATATCTTTTATTTCTGTACCCAGATTCCCTGAGGAGTGCTAACAGTGTGCACTTTCATGTTTTTGGTACTTGTCTTTTGCCTTACACTTAAAAGTTCCTAGGTTCTTTCTAAACATATCAGTAAAAGCAACTATCACAAAGCTCAACCACATCTCCTAGTACTGGTGGGAGACTAGCAGTGCTCCCCTCTAAGTAGACTTGCTCCACATATATCCTGGGTAAAAATATGATTACCCATCCAGTCATCCAGAATGGTTTTAAAGACTGCTAGGGAAGAATTTTGCTGGATATGTAAGGGTGGACTATTTCTGAAACAAAATATATGCTGTATTATGTATCTGTCATGCCATCTTTTCTTGTTGATGCAATTGTACAGGCTTAGGTCTATAGAACGCTGTTTGCTTAAACACTTGCTCTATTTTGGTGAAGGACTCTAAAGACTGCTGGGTCATTCATAGCACAGAAATCTAAGCAGAGATCACCCCTCAGAGATCTGTATGACACTGAGTAGAGAGGCTGTGCTATGCATGACAATGAGTAAAGGGGTTGTGCTCTGTACGACACTGAGTAATGAGACTGTGCCCATATGACACTGACTAGAGAAGCTGGGCTCTGTATGAGACTGAGTAGAGGTGTGGTGCTCTGTATGACACTGAGTAGAGGGTCCGTGCTCTGTTTGACACAGTGTAGAGAGGCTGTGCTCTGTATGACACTGAAAAGAGAGGCTGTGTTTTGCATGACATTGAGTATAGGGGTTGTGCACTTCTGACACTGAATAGAGGGGTTGCACTCTGTATGACACTGAATAGAGGGGCTGTGCTCTGTATGAAACTGAGTAGAGGGGCTGTGCTCTGTATGACAGTGAGTAGAAGGGCTGTGCTCTAGATGACACTGAGTAGAGGTGCCGTGCTCTGTATGACACTGAGTAGAGGGCTTGTGTTCTGTATGACACTGAGTAGAAGGGCCATGCCCTCAATGACACTGAGTAGAGGGGCTGTGCTCTGTATGACATTGAGAAAAGAGGTTGTGCTTTGTATGACAATCAATAGAGATGCTGTGCTCTGTATGACACTGAGTAGAGGAGTTGTGCCCTTATAACACTGAGTAGAGGGGTTGTGCTCTGTACAAAACAGAGTAGAGAGGCAGTGCTCTTTATGACACTGAATAGAGAGGTTGTGTTCTGTATGACATTGAGTAGAAGGGCCGTGCCCTCTATGACATTGAGTAGAGGGGCTGTGCTTTGTATGACACTGAGTAGAGGAGCCATGATCTGTGTGAAACTGAGTAGAGGGGCTGTGCTGGGTATGACACTGAGTAGAGAGGTTGTGCTCTGTATGACACTGAGTAGAGAGGCTGTGTTCTTTATGACACTGAATAGAGGGGCTGTGCTTTGTATGACACTGAGTACATGGACCTTGATCTGTATGACACCAAGTAGAGAGGATGTGGTCTGTATGACACTGAGTAGAGTTGTTGTGCTCTTATGACACTGAGTAGAGGTGCTGTGCTCTGTATGACACTGAGTAGAGATGCTGTGCTCTGTATGACACTGAGTAGAGGGGCCGTGCTCTGTGTGACACTGAGTTAAAGGGACATGCTCTAGATGACACTGAGTAGAGTGGCTGTGCTCTGCATGACACTGAGTTGGGAGGCTGTGCTCTGTACAACACTGAGTAGAGGGGTTGTGTCCTTATGACACTGAGTAGAGAGGCTTTGCTCTGCATGAAACTGAGTAGATGGTCCCTGCTCTGTATGACAGAGAGTAGAGATACTGTGCTCTGTATGACACTGAATAGACAGGCTGTGTTCCCTATTACACTGAGTAGAGGGGCTGTGCTCTGTATAACACTGGGTAGAGGGGGTGTGCTCTGAATGACACTGAGTAGAGGAGCCATGATCTGTATGGCACTGAGTAGAGGGGCTGTGCTTGGTATGACACTGAGTAGAGAGGCTGTGCTCTGTATGACACTGAGTACAGGGGCCTTGTTCTGTATGACACCGAGTAGAGAGGATGTGATCTATATGACACTGAGTAGAGTTGTTGTGCTCTTATGACACTGAGTAGAGGTGCTGTGCTCTGTATGACACTGAGTAGAGAGGCTGTGCTCTGTATGACACTGAGTAGAGGGTCCGTGCTCTCTATGACACTGAGTACAGGGGTCTTGTTCTGTATGACACTGAGTAGAGAGATTGTGGTCTGTATGACACTGAGTAGAGTTGCTGTGCTCTTATGGCACTGAGTAGAGGGGCTGTGCTCTGTATGACACTGAGTAAAGAGGCTGCGCTCTGTATGAAACTGAGTAGACGATATGTGCTCTGCATGACACAGAGCAGAGAAATTGTGCTCTGTATGACATTGAATAGACAGGCTGTGTTCCCTATGACACTGAGTAGAGGGGCTGTGGTCTGTATGACACTGAGTAGAGGGGATGTGCTCTGTATGACACTGAGTTAAAGGGACATGCTCTGTATGACACTGAGTAGAGTGGCTGTGCTCTGTATGACACTGAGTAGAGAGGCTGTGCTCTGTACAACACTGAGTAGAGGGGTTGTGCCCTTATGACACTGATTAGAGAGGCTGTGCTTTGTATGACAGTGAGTAGAGGGTCCGTGTTCTGTATGACACCGAGTACAGGGACCTTGTTCTGTCTGACACTGAGTAGAGGGATTGTATTCTGTATGACACTGAGTCGAGTTGTTGTGCTGTTATGACACTGGGTAGAGGGGCTGTGCTCTGTATGACACTGAGTAGAGAGGCTGTGCTCTGTTTGAAACTGAGTAGATGGTCTGTGCTCTGTATAACACAGAGTAGAGAAACTGTGCTCTGTATGACATTGAGTAGACAGGCTGTGTTCCCTATTACACTGAGTAGAGGGGCTGTGCTCTGTATGACATTGAGTAGAGGGGGCTTACTCTGAATGACACTGAGTAGAGGAGCCATGATCTGTATGACACTGAGTAGAGGGGTGTGCTTGTTATGACACTGAGTAGAAAGGCTGTGCTCTGTATGACACTGCATAGAGAGGCTGTGTTCTTTATGACACTGAATAGGGGGGCTGTGTTCTGTATGACACTGAGTACAGGGACCTTGTTCTGTATGACACCAAGTAGAGAGGATGTGGTCTGTATGACACTGAGTAGAGTTGTTGTGCTCTTATGACACTGAGTAGAGGTGTTGTGCTCTGTACGACACTGAGAAGAGAGGCTGTGCTCTGTAGGACACTGAGTAGAGGGTCCATGCTCTGTATGATACTGAGTACAGGGGCCTTGTTCTGTATGACATTGAGTAGAGTGATTGTGGTCTGTATGACACTGAGTAGAGTTTTTGTGCTCTTATGACACTGAGTAGAAAGGCTGTGTTCTGTATGACACTGAGTAGAGAGGCTGTGCTCTGTATGAACTGAGTAGACGGTCCGTGCTCTGTATGACACAGAGTAAAGAAACTGTTCTCTGTATGACATTGAAAAGACAGGCTGTGTTCCCTATGATGCTGAGTAGAGGGGCTGTGCTCTGTATGACACTGAGTAGAGGGGGTGTGCTCTGTATGACACTGAGTTAATGGGACATGCTTTGTATGACACTGAGTAGAGTGGCTGTGCTCTGCATGACACTCAGTAGAGAGGCTGTGCTCTGTATGACACTGAGTAGAGGGGTTGTACCCTTAATGACACTGAGTAGAGAGGCTTTGCTCTGTATGAAACTGAGTAGACAGTCCCTACTCTGTATGACAGAGAGTAGAGAGGCTGTGCTCTGTATGACACTCAGTAGAGAGGTTGTGCCCTTATGACACTAAGAAGAGAGGCTGTGCTATGTATGACAATGAGTACATAAGCTGTGCTCTGTTTGACACTGAGTAGAGGGTCTGTGCTCTGCATGACATTAAGTAAATGGGGCCATGCTCTGTATGGTACTGAGTAGAGTGGCTGTGTTCTTTATAACACTGAGTAGAGGGGTTAAGCCCTTATGACACTGAGTAAAGGGGCTCTGTTCTGTATGAAATAGAGTAGAATGGCTGTGCTCTGTATGACACTAAGTAGGTGGGTTGTGCTCTGTAAGACATGAATAGAGGGGCTGTGCAGTCTATGATAGTGAGTAGAGGGGCTATTCCCTGTATGACACTGAGTAGAGAGTCCGTGCTCTGTATGACACTGAGTAGAAGGGTTGTGCCCTTATGACACTGAGTAGAGGGGCTGTGCTCTGTATGACACTGAGTAGAAGGGCCGTGCCCTCGATGACACAGAGTAGAGGGGCTGTGCTCTATGACACTGAGTAGAGAGGATGTGCTCTGTATGAGACTCAGTAGAGGGGCCATGCTCTGGATGACACTGAGTACAGGGGCCTTCTTCTCTATGACACTGGATAGAGAGGATGTGCTCTGTATGACACTGAGTAGAGGGGTTGTGCTCTTATGACACTGAGTAGAGGGGCCATGCTCTGTATGGTATTGAGTAGAGAGGCCGTGCTCTGTATGATACTGAGTAGAGGGGTTGTGCCCTTATGACACTGAGTAAAGGGGCTCCACTCTGCATGAAACTAATTAGAGAGACTGTACTATGTATGACACTGAGTAGAGCGGTTGTGCTCTGTAAGACACTGAATAGAGGGGTTGTGCTGTCTATGACAGTGAGTAGAGGGGCTATGCCTTGTATGACACTGAGTAGAGAGTCCGTGCTCTGGATGACACTGAGTAGAGGGGCCATGATCTGTATGACATTGAGTAGAGGGGGCGTGATCTGTATGATACTGAGTAGAGGGGCTGTGCTCTGTATGACACTGAGTAGAGAGGCTGTGCTCTGTATGACACTAAGTAGAAGGGTTGTGCTCTTATGACACTGAGTAGAGGGGCTGTGCTCTGTAGGACACACAGTAGAGGAGCTGTGCTCTCTATGACATGAGTTAATGGACCATGCTCTGTATGACACTGAGTAGAATTGGTGTACTTAAGAAGAGAGGCTGTGCTCTGTATCACACTGAGTAGAGTGGCCATGCTCTGTACGATATTGACTAGAGGGGCTGTGGAGAGAGCACCCCTGCAATACCAGGCTACAACTCTTATCACACTTTTCGGCCACCAAACCATGATTGAAACAGTAAAGGTGGAGGAGTGTCCATATTCACCAAGGATATTCACACATCCAGGCTAGTTGCCCAACACAAGGCATCTGAAATTCTCCAGGTGCAACTAACACTTGTGAAGACTGCAATCAAAATTGTAGCTTGCTACAGATCCCCCACCATGCCCCAAGATTCTCACTACACCTTTCTAAACATACTGAAAAATATTAAGATACAACCAAACACCCTAATACTGGGAGATTTCAACTACCCTGCCATTAACTGGGAAAACTACTCAAGTACCAGCACTTTTTCCCAACGGTTCTTGGAATTCATTAATTCCAACGCCCTGGATCAACTAATCCATTGTCCCACCAAGGGCTCCAATATCCTAGACCTGGTCATTACCAACATGGGAGACAGATGCTCCACACCAGTGGTCACCCCCTTATTGGTCAGGTCTGACCATAAGCAAATCATCCATGACATCTACATCCCACCCCCATGCCCCAGTAAGGAAACCTCCATAAAAAACTTCTCCAAAGCCAACTTCATGCTACTCAAGTTAGAAGTGACAAACTTCATGACACCCATGCAGATGGGATCTGAATGTTTGACTGCTAAATCATACACTAAGGCACTGTATGAGCACATCCACTCGTGTATAAATTGTGCCATCCCAAATAGAACCAAGATGCTCTCCTCCAAAAAAGGAAGCCAATCTGGTGGTCCCTTGCTATAAACAAACTATACAACACAAGGAAGAAACTGTTGTGGAAAAGAGGAAAATCCCAGGATTCAAAAAACTCCCTTACCAGCATCAGTAAGAAGCTGAAATCCCTCATAAAATCCTCAATACAGATCCCCCACCATGCCCCAAGATTCTCACTACACCTTTCTAAACATACTGAAAAATATTAAGATACAACCAAACACCCTAATACTGGGTGATTTCAACTACCCTGCCATTAACTGGGAAAACTACTCAAGTACCAGCACTTTTTCCCAACGGTTCTTGGAATTCATTAATTCCAACGCCCTGGATCAACTAATCCATTGTCCCACCAAGGGCTCCAATATCCTAGACCTGGTCATTACCAACATGGGAGACAGATGCTCCACACCAGTGGTCACCCCCTTATTGGTCAGGTCTGACCATAAGCAAATCACCCATGACATCTACATCCCACCCCCATGCCCCAGTAAGGAAACCTCCATAAAAAACTTCTCCAAAGCCAACTTCATGCTACTCAAGTTAGAAGTGACAAACTTCATGACACCCATGCAGATGGGATCTGAATGTTTGACTGCTAAATCATACACTAAGGCACTGTATGAGCACATCCACTCGTGTATAAATTGTGCCATCCCAAATAGAACCAAGATGCTCTCCTCCAAAAGGAAGCCAATCTGGTGGTCCCTTGCTATAAACAAACTATACAACACAAGGAAGAAACTGTTGTGGAAAAGAGGAAAATCCCAGGATTCAAAAAACTCCCTTACCAGCATCAGTAAGAAGCTGAAATCCCTCATAAAATCCTCAATACAGATCCCCCACCATGCCCCAAGATTCTCACTACACCTTTCTAAACATACTGAAAAATATTAAGATACAACCAAACACCCTAATACTGGGTGATTTCAACTACCCTGCCATTAACTGGGAAAACTACTCAAGTACCAGCACTTTTCCCAACGGTTCTTGGAATTCATTAATTCCAACGCCCTGGATCAACTAATCCATTGTCCCACCAAGGGCTCCAATATCCTAGACCTGGTCATTACCAACATGGGAGACAGATGCTCCACACCAGTGGTCACCCCCTTATTGGTCAGGTCTGACCATAAGCAAATCACCCATGACATCTACATCCCACCCCCATGCCCCAGTAAGGAAACCTCCATAAAAAACTTCTCCAAAGCCAACTTCATGCTACTCAAGTTAGAAGTGACAAACTTCATGACACCCATGCAGATGGGATCTGAATGTTTGACTGCTAAATCATACACTAAGGCACTGTATGAGCACATCCACTCGTGTATAAATTGTGCCATCCCAAATAGAACCAAGATGCTCTCCTCCAAAAAAGGAAGCCAATCTGGTGGTCCCTTGCTATAAACAAACTATGCAACACAAGGAAGAAACTGTTGTGGAAAAGAGGAAAATCCCAGGATTCAAAAAACTCCCTTACCAGCATCAGTAAGAAGCTGAAATCCCTCATAAAATCCTCAATACAGATCCCCCACCA
Organism: Protopterus annectens; assembly: GCF_019279795.1. Taxonomy (NCBI): domain Eukaryota; kingdom Metazoa; phylum Chordata; order Ceratodontiformes; family Protopteridae; genus Protopterus; species Protopterus annectens. The sequence goes on from NC_056732.1 coordinate 310,694,169, forward strand.
TGCCCCAAGATTCTCACTACACCTTTCTAAACATACTGAAAAATATTAAGATACAACCAAACACCCTAATACTGGGTGATTTCAACTACCCTGCCATTAACTGGGAAAACTACTCAAGTACCAGCACTTTTTCCCAACGGTTCTTGGAATTCATTAATTCCAACGCCCTGGATCAACTAATCCATTGTCCCACCAAGGGCTCCAATATCCTAGACCTGGTCATTACCAACATGGGAGACAGGTGCTCCACACCAGTGGTCACCCCCTTATTGGTCAGGTCTGACCATAAGCAAATCACCCATGACATCTACATCCCACCCCCATGCCCCAGTAAGGAAACCTCCATAAAAAACTTCTCCAAAGCCAACTTCATGCTACTCAAGTTAGAAGTGACAAACTTCATGACACCCATGCAGATGGGATCTGAATGTTTGACTGCTAAATCATACACTAAGGCACTGTATGAGCACATCCACTCGTGTATAAATTGTGCCATCCCAAATAGAACCAAGATGCTCTCCTCCAAAAAAGGAAGCCAATCTGGTGGTCCCTTGCTATAAACAAACTATACAACACAAGGAAGAAACTGTTGTGGAAAAGAGGAAAATCCCAGGATTCAAAAAACTTCCTTACCAGCATCAGTAAGAAGCTGAAATCCCTCATAAAATCCTCAATAGCTAGTTACGAAAATAAAATTGCCAAAGATTCCAAAGACAACCACAATGTATTCTATAGTTATGTCAAGAATCTAAATGGTAATGCTCAGATCTGCTCTGAGCTATAACGGAATGGCATTAAATATACTGATCCCAAGGATATTGCCAGTATCCTGGCAGATCGATTTTGTGCCAACTTCACCCCCCTCTCCTCCTAAAGGGCCCATTTCAATATCAAAAGATTGTCAAATTCTGGTAATCATGGCCACACAGGTAGAAACTGCACTCTCCAAAGCTAAGAATACAGCATCCATGGGAACAGATGACATCCCGGGCTGTGTACTACATGAACTACAAAATGAACTGGCACCTCACCTAAGTGTCATGTTTAATCATAGCCTCACCTCAGGCTTCATGCCCACTGAGTGGTGCACAGCTACAGTTATCCCCCTCCACAAGGGGGGATCCACCTTGGATCCCAGAAACTACCGTCCCATCCGTCTGATGAGCCTGATCTACAAGGGCATGGAACGCATTATGATGGAACTTATAAACAAAGACACTGGCAACCTTCAAACACTGGACCCCACCCAGTTTGTGTTCGTGAAGGGCCGATCTTGTCTTCCAAACCTGATTGACTTCTTTGAATCAGTCTACAGAGCTGTGGATGAGGGTAAGGTGGTCCATACAGCCTATCTGGACCTCGCCAAGGCCTTCAACACCATCCCCCACTCTGGAATCATAGACAAACTTATTAAGCTGGGCATAAATCCCTACGTCACTCGATGGGTTGCCTACTGGCTTACTGACAGAACCCAGACTGTAAACGTAGCCGACTCCAAATCCATCTCCAAACAAGTGACAAGTGGAGTACCTCAGGGTTCAGTCCTGGGACCGCTCTTGTTTGGCAACTACTTCTCTGAAGTACAGGCCAACACTAAGGGACTCTGGCTAACACATTTCACAGATGACTGCAAACTGGGAGCCATTATTGAATCCCCAAATGATGTGGATATTCTACAAAAGGGCCTTACAGAAACAGATGCGTGGTGTCAGAGCCATGGGCTCAAGCTTAATGCCAAGAAATGTATAGTTATCCCCTTTGGAAAAAAAAACATGTACCCATGAATTACCACATAGGTGGCAATACACTAAACACCGAAAGTGTGATGAGAGACTTAGAGATACAGGCGGACAGTGGTCTCACCTTCAATAGCAACATTGCCACAACAGTCAGGAAATCCTTCTATGTGGCACACCTCATCACTAAGGGCTTCTCATCCAGGAAAACAGACGTCATTGTCCCACTGTACTCATCCCTTATTAGACCCATTATAAAGTATAACGCCCTGTTTAGTATGTACCTCACAAGATATCTGCAACAGCAGGAAAGGCCGCAGAAATACCTCACTAAAAGAATCACAGGCCTAAAGCAGATGCCATATGCTGACAGTCTAAAAAAACTCCAGCTATACTCTATAACTCATTGTCTACTCAGAGGTGATATCTGCTTAATATACAAGGCCATGTCAAACCCTGAGCTGTTGGACATGCTCCACTTAAAGAAATCCCAATCCCTCAAAGCCACACGCTCCAGGGATCTAAACCTTGTCATCACAATGAACAAAATATGCTGGAGGGATAGGTTCCAGACCCACAGACTCCCTATATTCTGGAATAGACTGCCCATGCATGTCAAGCAAAGTGCCTCCTTGGCCCTCTTTAAAAGAAACCTTGATGATTGGATGGGAAATAGGAACTTCACCCTGGGATCATGTCAATCACCCTGCTAGATGGGGGTCCAGGGAAGTAAACATTGTGGGAAGAAATATCCAGGGAATTGTTATGGCTAGGCTTGTATAGGCCCTAGGGCCTGTACTCTAGTACCAACCTATGAACCTATGAGTAGACAGGCTTGCTCTGCATTACACAGAGTATAGGGGCCGTGTTCTGTATGACTCTAAGTAGAAGGGCTGCTATCTGTATGACATTGAGTACATGGGCTGTGTTCTGTATGAGACTACATAGAGAGGCCATGCTCTATATGACACTGAGTAGAAGGGCTGTGATCTGTATGACACTGACTAGAGTGGCCATGCTCTGTATAACACTGAGTAAAGGGTCTGTGCTCTGTATGACACTGAGTAGAGGGGTTGTCCCCTTATTACACTGAGTAAAGGGGCTGTTCTCTGTATAATACAAAGTAGAGAGACTGTGCTCTGTATGACACTGACTACAGAGACCATGCTCTGTATGACATTGAGTAGAGTGTCTGTACTCCGTATGACACAAAGTACAGAGTCCATGCTCTTTATGACACTGAGTAGAGGGGCTGTGCCCTGAATAACACTAAGAGAGTGGAAATGTCCAAGGAATCCCAAGGTCGTCAAACAAAGGTATATATTTATTTCAAAAAGCCCAAAGGCTAAAAACAGAACAAAAACAAAAAAATACGAAACATATAAGCTTAATTTCACTGATTTAGCGCTTTCATCTCCTACCAGAAGACTTCTTCAGAATCAGTGTATCCTCACAATTCCATTGTTTTATACAACTTTCAAAACTTTTTAGGCTATGTAATTGGCTGGCATTTAATTACCTGTTTAATTGAAGGTATAAATTTAAAGGCAGAACATCCATATACATAAATGCAAAGGACTTGAATGAAAATACAAAAGGTATACATAACAGTCAACTTGTTTTTCATTTCTTATATCAATTTTTTGTTGTTTTCTTAATCAATAATTAAATATCAGGGGTAATTCCAGGTAAAAACATTAGTGCATTAAAATAATTAAATAAATATTGTAATAAAATGTTAATGATGATAATAAAATATAATAATAATATAATAATAGTAATAATGTAACCATGTAATGGTTAAACCTATGGATATAGTAGTGTAAGTCATGATACCAATGAGGTAATATATTGGTGTAAGACATGATCTAATAAGGAAATGTTAGAAATATAGAAGAATAAATCCATGTTATATACCAACATAAAACATATAATAAATTCAATAATAATAAATATAATAAATATATATATGTATAAATATTAAAAATTAAAATATTTAAATATTTAATACAATGTTAAAATGATGTTGAAATAATATTGATGTGTATATAATATAATAACTAATAACTAATAAATAATAATTTGTTATATAGCATATTAAAATATAGTAAAAATATTGTTGTAGTTGTTTCTATTATTATTGTTATTATTGTTGTTGATATTATTGTTTTTGATATTATTATTATTATTTCACCCGTGTTTCTTCGGATCAGCTGCAAGGAGTTTTAATGCAGGGGTGATGGAAATATGGTCATTGAGACCTTTGCCACAACATGCATCAAGTCTCAATTGCCAAGGCATCTCACGAAATTCCAATAATGTTTCCCAATCACCCCCTCTTTCTGGGTAAGCAACTTCTTCTATGACCCAGAATTTGTAATTAGCCTCTTTACATATTAATGCATGTCTATATAGTGCATTATTTTCACTATGTTTATTAATATCGCTAATGTGCTCATAGATTCTGGTCCTAAGATGGTGTTCCGTTTTTCCTATGTAGTAACTCCAACAAGTTTTACAGAAGGCCAAATAAACTACTCCTTTTGAGTAGCAACTGTTATATTTCTTTCCCTTTAGAATAATTCCAAGACTGGGGATACTAACCTCCTTACATCCAACAATATAAGTGCATTGAGCACATCTCCCACATTTAAAAGTTCCAAGTTTGGCACACGTCCCTCCTACTTTATTCTTATAACTTTCAATGATATTCTTAATATTTTTACTCCTCCTATAACTATATTTTATCTTGCTTTGAAATACATTAGTTTTTGTAGGCATATTTTGGAACATTTCCCAGGTTTCATTTATACATCTTTTTAACCATCTAATTCCCCTATAGTAAGTCAAAGTTAAATATGGTGTAATATCTATGTTATTATATTCCTGCCTGCTAAAGGAACTTCTCCTTCCATCTTGGTTGGAATCTACTATCAAATTACCATCATTATTCAACAAAGGGACATATTTACTACCCCTTCCTGACTGAACATATTCCTTAATGGGTTTAATAAATTCAGATGGGTATCCCCTTTCCAAAAACATCTTTTCAATATTATTAATTTCATTTAAAAATTCATTAGTGTCGGAGATCATTCTAGCCATTCTGATCATTTGTCCCTTGACTGTATTCTTTTTTAATTGATGGGGATGGTCACTATCAAAATGTAAGTACGAGTTGGAATAATGTTCCTTTCTATAAATATTAGATTTATAACATTTATTTTGATAATCTTTTACTAGTTTGACATCTAGGTAATGTGTCATATCTTCCCCTGTTTGATATGTGAATTGTAGGAAACTAGTAGTATTGTTGATATATTCTATAAATTTACCAATACTATCATAGGAACCATTCTTCTATATTTCTTACATTTCCTTATTAGATCATGTCTTACACCAATATATTACCTCATTGGTATCATGACTTACACTACTATATCCATAGGTTTAACCATTACATGGTTACATTATTATTATTATTATTATTATTATTATTATTATTATTATTATTATTATTATTATTATTATATTATTATTATATTTTATTATCATCATTAACATTTTATTACAATATTTATTTAATTATTTTAATGTACTAATGTTTTTACCTGGAATTACGCCTGATATTTAATTATTGATTAAGAAAACAACAAAAAATTAATATAAGAAATGAAAAGCAAGTTGACTGTTATGTATACCTTTTGTATTTTCATTCAAGTCCTTTGCATTTATGTATATAGATGTTCTGCCTTTAAATTTATACCTTCAATTAAAGAAGTAATTAAATGCCAGCCAATTACACAGCCTAAAAAGTTTTGAAAGTTGTATAAAACAATGGAATTGTGAGGATACACTGATTCTGAAGAAGTCTTCTGGAAGGAGATGAAACTGCTAAATCAGTGAAATTAAGCTTATATGTTTCGTATTTTTTGTTTTTGTTCTATTTTTAGCCTTTGGGCTTTTTGAAATAAATATATACCTTTGTTTGATGACCTTGGGATTCCTTGGACATTTCCAGTCCTGGTATATGTTAAAGACAGCCTTCATTGTACCGAAGCAGTATCCTGCATTTGTGGGTTACGTTTGTGTGATCTGGGTTACTGGTAACACTAAGAGAGGCTGTGCTCTGTATGACACAGAGTAGAGGGGTTGTGCTCTGTATGACACTGAATAGAGGGGCTGTACTGTCTATGACAGTAGAGTGGCTGTACTCTGTATGACACTGAGTATAGAGTCCGTGTTCTGTATGACACTGAGTAGAGGGGCTGTGCTCTGTATGACACTGAGTAGAAGGGCCGTGCTCTCTATGACACTGAGTAGATGGGGTGTGCTATGTATAACACTCAGTAGAGAGGATGTGCTCTGTATGACACTCAGTAGAGGGGCCATGCTCTGGATGACACTGAGTAGAGGGGCTGTGATCTGGATGACACTGAGTAGAGGGGCTGTTCTCTGTATGACACTGAGTAGAGAGGCTGTGCTCTTTATGACATTGAGTAGAGGGGCTGTGCTCTGTATAACACTGAGTACAGGGACGTTTTACTGTGTGACACTGAGTAGAGAGGTTGTGGTCTGTATGACATTGAGTAAAGGGGTTGTGCTCTTATTACACTAAGTAGAGAGGTGTGCTCTTTATGACAGTGAGTAGTGAGGCCTTGCTCTGTATGACGCTGAGTTAATGGGCCGTTCTCTCTATGACTCTGAGTAGAAGAGCTGTGCTCTGTAGGACACTGTGTATAGGGGCTGTGCTCTGTATGACACTGAGTAGAGGGGCGGTGCTTGTGTAGAGAGGATGTGCTCTGTATGACACTGAGTAGAGTGGCCGTGCTCTGTATGACACTGAGTTAAAGGGCCATGCCCTGTATGATGCTGAGCAGAAGGGCTGTGCACTGCATGAGTAGACAGGCTGTGCTCTGCATGACATAGATTAGAGGGGCCACGCTCTGTATGACACTGAGTAGAAGGGCTGTGCTATTTATGACACTGAGTAGAGAGGCCATGCTCTGTTTAACACTGAGTAGAGGGGCCGTGATCTGTATGACACTGAGTAGAGTAGCCATGCTCTGTATGACACTGAGTAGAGAGGCTATGCTCTGTACAACACTGAGTAGAGGGATTGTGCACTTATGACACTGGGTAGAGAGGATGTGCTCTGTATGGCACTGAGTAGAGAGGCTGTGCTGTTTATGACACTGAGTAGAGTGGCCGTGCTCTGTATGTCATTGAGTAAAGGGGCCGTGGTCTGTTTGACACTGAGTACAGAGGCTGTGCTCTGTTACGACATTGAGTACAGGGGTTGTGCCCTTATTACACTGAGTAGAGAGGCTGTGCTATGTATGACACTGAGTAGAGGGTCGTGCTCTGTATGACATAGAGTAGAGAGACTGTGCTCTGTATGACACTGAATAGACAGGCACTTTATCGATGACATTGAGTAGAAGGGCTGTGCTCTGTATGACACTGAGGAGAGGGGCCATGCTCTGTATGACACTGAGTGGAGGGGCTGTGCTCTGTATGGTACTGAGTAGGGAGGGTGTGCTCTTTATGACACTGAGTAGAGGGGCCGTGCTCTGAATGACACTGAGTAGAGAGGCTGTGCTCTATATGACACTGAGTAGAGGGCCTGTGCTCTGTATGACACTGAGTGGAGAGGCCGTGCTCTGTATGACATTGAGTAGAGGGGCTGTGCTCTGTATGACACTGAGTATATTGCCCGTGCTCTGTATGACACTGAGTAGAGCACCTGTGCTCTGCATGATACTGAGAAGAGAGGCTGTGCTCTATATGACACTGAGTAGAGGGGCCGTGCTCTGAATGACACTGAGTAGAGAGGCTGTGCTCTATATGACACTGAGTAGAGGGCCTGTGCATTGTATGACATAGAGAGGCTGTGCTCTATATTACACTGAGTGGAGGGGCCGTGCTCTGTATGGTACTGAGTAGGGTGGGTGTGCTCTTTATGACACTAGGTAGAGGGGCCGTGCTCTGAATGACACTGAGTAGAGAGGCTGTGCTCTATATGACACTGAGTGGAGGGGCTGTGCTCTGTATGACACTGAGTAGAGAGGCTGTGCTCTTTATGATATTGAGTAGAGGGACTGTGCCCTGTATGACACTGAGTATATTGCCCATGCTCAGTATGCCACTGGGTAGAGCGCATGTGCTCTGCATGACACTGAGAAGAGAGGCTGTGCTTTTTATGACACTGAGTAGAGGAGCCGTGCTCTGAATGACAATGAGTAGAGAGACCATGCTCTATATGACACTGAGTAGAGAGCTGTACTCTGCATGACACTGAATAGTGAGGCTGTGCTCTGTATCACACTGGGTAGAGGGGCCATGCTCTGTATGCCACTGAGGAGAGGGCCTTTGCTCTGTATGACACTCAGTAGAGAGGCTGTGCTCTTTATGACATTGAGTAGAGGGGCCATGCTCTGTATGACACTGAGTGGAGAGGTCGTGCCCTGTATGACATTGAATAGAGGGGCTGTGCTCTGTATGACACTGAGTATATTGCCCGTGCTCTGCATGACACTGAGTAGAGCACCTGTGATTGGCATGATACTGAGAAGAGAGGCTGTGCTCTTTATGACACTGAGTAGACGGGCCGTGCTCTGAATGACACCGAGTAGAGAGGTTGTGAGCTATATGACACTGAGTAGATGGCCTGTGCTCTGTATGACACTGAGTAGAGAGGATGTGCTCTGTAAGACACTCAGTAGAGGGGCCATGCTCTGGATGAGACTGAGTAGAGGGGCCGTGATCTGGATGACACTGAGTAGAGGGGCTGTGCTCTGTATGACACTGAGTAGAGAGGCTGTGCTCTTTGTGACATTGAGTAGAGGGACCATGCTCTGTGTGACACCGAGTAGTGAGGTTGTGGTCTGTATGACATTGAGTAAAAGGGTTGTGCTCTTATGACACTGAGTAGAGAGGTGTGCTCTTTATGACACTGAGTAGTGAGGTCTTGCTCTGTATGACGCTGAGTTAAAGGGCCATTCTCTCTATGACCCTGAGTAGAAGAGCTGTGCTCTGTATGACACTGAGTATAGAGGCTGAGCTCTGTATGACTCTGAGTAGAGGGGCTGTGCTTCTGTAGAGAGGCTGTGCTCTGTATGACACTGAGTAGAGTGGCCGTGCTCTGTATGACACTGAGTAGTGAGGTTGTGGTCTGTATGACATTGAGTAAAAGGGTTGTGCTCTTATGACACTGAGTAGAGAGGTGTGCTCTTTATGACACTGAGTAGTGAGGTCTTGCTCTGTATGACGCTGAGTTAAAGGGCCGTTCTCTCTATGACCCTGAGTAGAAGAGCTGTGCTCTGTATGACACTGAGTATAGGGGCTGTGCTCTGTATGACACTGAGTAGAGGGGCTGTACTTCTGTAGAGAGGCTGTGCTCTGTATGACATTGAGTAGAGTGGCCGTGCTCTGTATAACACTGAGTTAAAGGGCCGTGCTCTGTATGACGCTGAGTAGAATGGCTGTGCACTGTATGACATTGAGTAGACAGGCTGTGCTCTGCATGACACAGATTAGAGGGGCCATGCACTGTATCACACTGAGTAGAAGGGCTGTGCTATTTATGACACTGAGTAGAGAGGCCATGCTCTGTTTCACACTGAGTAGAGGGGCCGTGATCTGTATGGCACTGAGTAGAGTAGCCATGCTCGGTATGACACTGAATAGAAAGGCTGTGCTCTGTACAACATTGAGTAGAGGGATTGTGCACTCATAACACTGGGTAGAGAGGATGTGCTCTGTATGACACTGAGTAGAGAGGCTGTGCTGTTTATGACACTGAGTAGAGTGGCCGTGCTCTGTATGTCATTGAGTACAGGGGCCATGATCTGTTTAACACTGAGTATAGAGCTGTACTCTGCATGACACTGAATAGTGAGGCTGTGCTCTGTATCACACTGGGTAGTGGGGGCATGTTCTGTATGACACTGACTTAAAGGGCCGTGCTCTCTATGACACTGAGTAGAGGGTCCGTGCTCTGTATGACACTAAGTAGAGAGGCCATACTCTGTATGACACTGAGAAGAGGGCATTTGTACTGTATGGCACTGAGTAGAGAGGCTATGCTCTGTATGATACTGAGATAAAGGGCAGTGCTTTCAATGACACTGAGTTGTTGGGCTGTGTTCTCTATGACATAGAGTAGAGAGGCCAAGCTCTGTATGACTCTGAGTAGAGGGCCTTTGCTCTGTAAGACAGTGAGTAGAGAGTCCGTGCTCTGTATGACACTGAGTTATAGGGCCATGCTCACTATGACACTGAGTAGAGAGGCTGTGCTCTGTATGACACTGAGTAGAGAGGCCATTCTCTGTACGACACTGAGTAGAGGGCCTTTGATCTATATAACATTGGGTAGAAGGGCCCTGCTCTGTATGTCACTGAGTAGAGTGGCTGTGCTCTCAATGACACTGAGTTGTGGGGCTGTGCTCTGTATGACACTGAGTAGAGAGGCCATGCTCTGTATGACACTCAGTAGAGGGCTTTTGCTCTGTATGACACTGAGTCAAGAGGCCATGCTCTATATGACACTAAGTTAAAGGGCTGTGCTCTGTATGACACTGAGTAGAGGGGCTGTGCTCTGTATAACACTGAGTACAGGGACGTTTTACTGTGTGACACTGAGTAGAGAGGTTGTGGTCAGTATAACATTGAGTAAAGGGGTTGTGCTCTTATGACACTAAGTAGAGAGGTGTGCTCTTTATGACACTGAGTAGTGAGGCCTTGCTCTGTATGACGCTGAGTTAATGGCCGTTCTCTCTATGACTCTGATTAGAAGAGCTGTGCTCTGTATGACACTGCGTATAGAGGCTGTGCTCTGTATGACACTGAGTAGAGGGGCGGTGCTTGTGTAGAGAGGATGTGCTCTGTATGACACTGAGTAGAGTGGCCGTGCTCTGTATGACACTGAGTTAAAGGGCCATGCCCTGTATGTTGCTCAGTAGAAGGGCTGTGCACTGTATGAGTAGACAGGCTGTGCTCTGCATGACATAGATTAGAGGGGCCATGCTCTGTATGACACTGATAGAAGGGCTGTGCTATTTATGACACTGAGTAGAGAGGCCATGCTCTGTTTAACACTGAGTAGAGGGGCCGTGATCTGTATGACACTGAGTAGAGTAGCCATGCTCTGTATGACACTGAGTAGAGAGGCTATGCTCTGTACAACACTGAGTAGAGGGATTGTGCACTTATGACACTGGGTAGAGAGGATGTGCTCTGTATGGCATTGAGTAGAGAGGCTGTGCTGTTTATGACACTGAGTAGAGTGGCCGTGCTCTGTATGTCATTGAGTACAGGGGCCATGGTCTGTTTGACACTGAGTACAGAGGCTGTGCTCTGTACGACATTGAGTACAGGGGTTGTGCCCTTACTACACCGAGTAGAGAGGCTGTGCTATGTATGACACTGAGTAGAGGGCCGTGCTCTGTATGACATAGAGTAGAGAGACTGTGCTCTGTATGACACTGAATAGACAGGCACTTTATCGATGACATTGAGTAGAAGGGCTGTGCTCTGTATGACACTGAGGAGAGGGGCCATGCTCTGTATGACACTGAGTGGAGGGGCTGTGCTCTGTATGGTACTGAGTAGGGAGGGTGTGCTCTTTATGACACTGAGTAGAGGGGCCGTGCTCTGAATGACACTGAGTAGAGAGGCTGTGCTCTATATGACACTGAGTAGAGGGCCTGTGCTCTGTATGACACTGAGTGGAGAGGCCGTGCTCTGTATGACATTGAGTAGAGGGGCTGTGCTCTGTATGACACTGAGTATATTGCCCATGCTCTGTATGACACTGAGTAGAGCACCTGTGCTCTGCATGATACTGAGAAGAGAGGCTGTGCTCTATATGACACTGAGTAGAGGGGCTGTGCTCTGAATGATACTGAGTAGAGAGGCTGTGCTCTATATGACACTGAGTAGAGGGCCTGTGCATTGTATGACATAGAGAGGCTGTGCTCTATATTACACTGAGTGGAGGGGCCGTGCTCTGTATGGTACTGAGTAGGGTGGGTGTGCTCTTTATGACACTAGGTAGAGGGGCCGTGCTCTGAATGACACTGAGTAGAGAGGCTGTGCTCTGTATGATATTGAGTAGAGGGACTGTGCTCTGTATGACACTGAGTATATTGCCCATGCTCAGTATGCCACTGGGTAGAGCGCCTGTGCTCTGCATGACAATGAGAAGAGAGGCTGTGCTCTTTATGACACTGAGTAGAGGGGCCGTGCTCTGAATGACAATGAGTAGAGAGACCACACTCTATATGACACTGAGTAGAGAGCTGTACTCTGCATGACACTGAATAGTGAGGCTGTGCTCTGTATCACACTGGGTAGAGGGGCCATGCTCTGTATGCCACTGAGGAGAGGGCCTTTGCTCTGTATGACACTGAGTACAGAGGCTGTGCTCTTTATGACATTGAGTAGAGGGGCCGTGCTCTGTATGATACTGAGTGGAGAGGTCATGCTCTGTATGACATTGAATAGAGGGGCTGTGCTCTGTATGACACTGAGTATATTGCCCGTGCTCTGCATGACACTGAGTAGAGCACCTGTGATTGGCATGATACTGAGAAGAGAGGCTGTGCTCTTTATGACACTGAGTAGACGGGCCGTGCTCTGAATGACACTGAGTAGAGAGGCTGTGATCTATATGACACTGAGTAGAGGGCCTGTGCTCTGTATGACACTGAGTAGAGAGTATGTGCTCTGTATGACACTCAGTAGAGGGGCCATGCTCTGGATGAGACTGAGTAGAGGGGCCGTGATCTGGATGACACTGAGTAGAGGGGCTGTGCTCTGTATGACACTGAGTAGAGAGGCTGTGCTCTTTGTGACATTGAGTAGAGGGTCCATGCTCTGTGTGACACTGAGTAGTGTGGTTGTGGTCTGTATGACATTGAGAAAAAGGGTTGTGCTCTTATGACACTGAGTAGAGAGGTGTGCTCTTTATGACACTGAGTAGTGAGGTCTTGCTCTGTATGACGCTGAGTTAAAGGGCCGTTCTCTCTATGACCCTGAGTACAAGAGCTGTGCTCTGTATGACACTGAGTATAGGGGCTGTGCTCTGTATGACACTGAGTAGAGGGGCTGTGCTTCTGTAGAGAGGCTGTGCTCTGTATGACACTGAGTAGAATGGCCGTGCTCTGTAGAACACTGAGTTAGAGGGCCGTGCTCTGTATGACGCTGAGTAGAAGGGCTATGCACTGTATGACATTGAGTAGACAGGCTGTGCTCTGCATGACACAGATTAGAGGGGCCATGCACTGTATCACACTGAGTAGAAGGGCTGTGCTATTTATGACACTGAGTAGAGAGGCCATGCTCTGTTTCACACTGAGTAGAGGGGCCGTGATCTGTATGGCACTGAGTAGAGTAGCCATGCTCGGTATGACACTGAGTAGAAAGGCTGTGCTCTGTAAAACACTGAGTAGAGGGATTGTGCACTTATAACACTGGGTAGAGAGGATGTGCTCTGTATGACACTGAGTAGAGAGGCTGTGCTGTTTATGACACTGAGTAGAGTGGCCGTGCTCTGTATGTCATTGAGTACAGGGGCCATGATCTGTTAAACACTGAGTATAGAGCTGTACTCTGCATGACACTGAATAGTGAGGCTGTGCTCTGTATCACACTGGGTAGTGGGGGCATGCTCTGTATGACACTGACTTAAAGGGCCGTGCTCTCTATGACACTGAGTAGACGGTCCATGCTCTGTATGACACTAAGTAGAGAGGCCATGCTCTGTATGACACTGAGAAGAGGGCATTTGCTCTGTATGGCACTGAGTAGAGAGGCTATGCTCTGTATGATACTGAGATAAAGGGCTGTGCTTTCAATGACACTGAGTTGTCGGGCTGTGTTCTCTATGACACTGAGTAGAGAGGCCAAGCCCTGTACGACTCTGAGTAGAGGGCCTTTGCTCTGTAAGACACTGAGTAGAGAGTCCGTGCTCTGTATGACACTGAGTTATAGGGCCATGCTCACTATGACACTGAGTAGAGAGGCTGTGCTCTGTATGACACTGAGTAGAGAGGCCATTCTCTGTACGACACTGAGTAGAGGGCCTTTGATCTATATAACATTGGGTAGAAGGGCCCTGCTCTGTATGTCACTGAGTAGAGTGGCTGTGCTCTCAATGACACTGAGTTGTGGGGCTGTGCCCTGTATGACACTGAGTAGAGAGGCCATGCTCTGTATGACACTGAGTAGAGGGCCTTTGCTCTGTATGACACTGAGTCAAGAAGCCATGCTCTATATGACACTAAGTTAAAGGGCTGTGCTCTGTATGACACTGAGTAGAGGGGCTGTGCTCTCTATGACACTGAGTAGAAAGGCTGTGCTCTGTATGACACTGAGTAAAAGAGCCATGCTCTGTATGACACTGAGTAGAGGGGCCATGCTGTTTATGACACTCAGTTAAAGGGCCATACTCTCTATAACACTGAGTAGAAGGGCTGTACTTAAGTAGAGAGGCTGTGCTCTGTATGGCACTGAGTAGAGAGGCCATGCTCTGTACAACACTGAGTAGAGGGCCTTGCTCTATATCACACTGGGTAGAGGGTCCCTGTTCTGTATGTCACTGAGTAGGGGCTGTACTCTGTATGACACTAAATAGTGTGGCTGTGCTCTGCATCACCCTGGGTAGAGGGGCCGTGCTCTGTATGCCATTGAGTAGAGGGCCTTTGCTATGTATGACAGTGAGTAGAGAGGCCGTGCTCTGTATGACACTGAGTTTAGGGGCCATTCTCTCTATGCCACTGAGTAGAGGGGCTGTGCTCTCAATGACACTGAGTTGTGGGGCTGTGCTCTGTATGACACTGAGTAGAGTGGCCATGCTCTGTATGACACTGGGTTGAGGGCCATTGATCTGTATAACACTAAGTTAAAGGGCCGTGCTCTCTATGACACTGAGTAGATGGGCTATACTTGAGTAGAGAGGCTGTGTTTTGTATGATATTGAGTAGAGGTGCCATGCTCTGTACAGCATTGAGTAGAGGGATTGTGCCATGTATGACACTAAGTAGATAGGCACTGCTCTGTATGACACAGAGTAGACGAGCTGTACACTGTATGACACTGTGTAGAAGTGCTGTGCTCTGTATGACATTGAGTAGAGAGTCCATGATCTGTATGACACTGAGTAGAGAGGCTGTGATCTGTATGACACAGAGTAGAGGGGCCATGCTCTGCATGACACTGAGTAGAGGGGCTGTACTCTGTATGACACTAAATAGTGTAGCTGTGCTCTGCATCACCCTGGGTAGAGGGGCCGTGCTTTGTATGCCACTAAGTAGAGGGCCTTTGCTCTGTATGACACTGATTACAGAGGCCATGGTCTGTATGACAGTGAGTTAAAGGGCCGTGCACTCTATGACACTGAGTGGAGGGGCTGTGCTCTGTATGACACAGATTAGAGGGGCCATGCACTGTATCACACTGAGTAGAAGGGCTGTGCTATTTATGACACTGAGTAGAGAGGCCATGCCCTGTACGACACTGAGAAGAGGGCCTATGCTCTGTATGGCACTAAGTAGAGAGGCTGTGCTATGTATGACACTGAGATAAAGGGCCGTGCTCTCAATGACACTGAGTTGTGGGGCTGTGCTCTCTATGACACTGAGTAGAGAGGCCATGCTTGGTACGACACTGAGTAGAAGGCCTTTGCTCTGTAAGACACTGAGTAGAGAGGCTTTGCTCTATATGACACTGAGTTAAAGTGCCATGCTCTCTATGACACTGAGTAGATGGACTGTGCTCTGTATAACACTGAGGCTATGCTCTGTATGACACTGAGTAGAAAGGCTGTGCTCTGTATGACACTGAGTAGAGGGCCTGTACTCTGTATGACACTGAATAGTGAGGCTGTGCTCTGTACCACACTGGGTAGAGAGGCCGTGCTCTGTATGCCACTGAGTAGAGGGCCTTTGCTCTGTATGACACTGAGTAGAGAGGCCATGCTCTGTATGACACTGAGTTAAAGGGCCATGCTCTGTATGACACTGAGTAGAGGGGCTGTGCTCTGTATGACACTGAGTAGAGAGGTCATGCTTTGTACGCCACTGAGAAGAGGGCCTTTGCTCTGTATGGCACTGAGTAGAGAGGCCGTTCTCTGTATGACACTGAGATAAAGGCCTGTGCTCTCAATGACACTGAGTTGTAAGGCTGTGCTCTCTATGACACTGAGTAGAGAGGCCATGCTTGGTACAACACTGAGTAGAGGACATTTGCTCTGTAAGACACTGAGTAGAGAGGCCTTGCTCTGTACAACACTAAGTTAAAGGGCCGTGCTCTCTATGTCACTGAGTAGAGGGGCTGTGCTCTGTATAACACTGAGTATAGGGACTATGCTCTGTATGACACTTAGTAGAAAGGCTGTGCTCTGTATGACAGTGAGTAGAGAGGCCATGCTTTGTACAACACTGAGTAGCGGGCCTTTGCTCTGAATCACACTGTGTAGAGAGGCGCTGCTCTTTATGCCACTAAGTAGAGGGGTTGTGCTCTCAATGACATAGAGTTGTGCGGCTGTGCTCTGTATGACACTGAGTAGAGAGGCCATGCTCTGTATGACACTGAGTAGAGGGCCTTTGCTCTGTATGACACTGAGTAGAGAGGCTGTGCTCTGTATTACACTAAGTTAAAGGGCCATGCTCTCTATGTCACTGAGTAGAGGGGCTGTGTTCTGTACAACACTGAGTATAGTGGATGTGCTCTGCCTGTCACTGAGTAGTAATGCCGTGCCATGTATGATACTGAGTTAAAGGGCCCTGCTCTGTCTGACACTGAGTAGAGGGGACATGCTCTGTATCACACTCAGTTAAAGGGCCGTGCTCTCTATGACACTGAGTAGAAGGGCAATATTTGAGTAGAGAGGCTGTGTTCTGTATGACACTGAGTAGAGGTGCCATTCTCTGTATGACATTGAGTAGAGGGGTTGTGCTCTGTATGACACTGAGTAGACAGGCTCTGCTCTGCATGAACCAGTGTAGAGGGGCTATATGACACTGAGTAGACAGGCTCTGCTCTGCATGACACAGAGTAGAGGGGCTATACTCTGTATGATGCTGAGTAGAAGGGCTTTGCTTTGTATGACATTGAGTAGAGAGGCCGTGATCTGTATGACACTGAGTAGAGGGGCTGTGATCTGTATGACACAGAGTAGATGGGCCATGCTCTGTATGACACTGAGTAGTGGGGCTGTGCTTTAGAAGAGAGGCTGTGCTTTGTATCACACTGAGTTGAGGGGCCATGCTCTGTATGATGTTGACTAGAGGGGTTTTGCTCTCTATGACACTGAGTAGAGGAGTTGCGCTCTGTATGACACTGAGTATAGAGGCTGTGCTCTGTATGACACTCAGTAGAGTGGCCATGCTCTTTATGACACTGAGTTAATGGGCTGTGCTCTTTATTACACTGAGTTGTGGTGCTGTGCTCTGTGTCACACTGAGTAGAGGGGCCGTGCTCTGTATGACATTGACTAGAGGGTCTGTGCTCTGTATGACAATGAGTAAACAGGCTGTGCTCTGCATAACACAGAGTAGAGGGGCCATGTTCTGTATGACACTGAGTAGAAAGGCTGTTCTCTGTATGACATTGAGGACACGGGCTGTGTTCTGCATGACACGGAGTACAAAGGCCGTGCTCTGTATGACACTGAGTACAGGGGCCATGCTCTGTATGACACTGAGTACAGGGGCCGTGATCTGTATGACACTGAGTAGAGTAACCATGCTCTGTATGACACTGAGCAAAATGTCTGTGTTCTGTATGATACTGAGAAGAAAGGCTGTGTTGTTTATGACACTGAGTAGGGTGGCCATGCTCTGTATGACATTAAGTACAGGGGCTGTGTTCTGTATGACACTGAGTAGAGAGGCTTTGCTCTGTATGCCACTGAGTAGAGGGTCCGTGCTATGTATGACATTGACTAGAAGGCCTGTGCTCTCTATGACACTGAGTAGAGGAGCTGTGCTCTGTATCACACTGAGAATAGAGGCTGTACTCTGTACGACATTGATTAGAGGGGCTGTGCTCTGCATGATAACGAGTAGACAGGCTGTGCTCTGCATTACACAGAGTAGAAGGGCCATGTTCTGTATGACACTGAGTAGAAGGGCTGTGCTCTGTATGACATTGAGTACAGGGGCTGTGTTCTGTATGACACTGAATAGAGAGACCGTGCTCTGTATGACACTGAGTAGAGGGTCCGTGCTCTGTATTATATAGAGTAGAGAGAGTGTGCTCTGTATGACACTGAATAGACAGGCTGTTAATATATGACATTGAATAGTGGGGCTGTGCTCTATATGACACTGAGTAGAGGGGCCATGCCCTGTATGACTCTGAGTGGAGGGACAGTGCTGTGTATGCTACTGAGTAGAGATGCTGTTCTCTGTATGATACTGAGTAGAGCTGCTGTGCTCTGTATGGCACTGATTACAGGGCCTGTGCTCTGTATAACACAAAGTAGAGAGGAAGGTGCTCTGTATGAGACTGAGTAGAGGGGCTGTGCTCTGAATGATACTAAGTAGAGAAGCTGTGCTTTGTTTGACACTCAGTAGAGAGGCGGTGCTCTGTATGACACTGAGTAGAGTGGTTGTGCCATTATGACACTGAGTGCATGGGCTGTGCTCTGTATAACACAAAGTAGAGAGGCTGTGCTCTGTATGACACAGAGTAGAGTGTTTGTGCTCTGTATGACACTGAGTACAGAGGGTCTATATTAGAACACCGAATATTCAAAATTTTGAGTGTTCTAATATCGAACCCTATGAATCGAAAATTTAAAACATCGAACATGCAGAGCAGCAAATTTTTTTCTAGGGAAATAATTTGCTGTTCCAAAACACATACACACAACACAAGCACACCAAACAAACAGCAACCCACACACATACACCTAAACTCTTACACCTAACCCCACACTAAACTATACATACACCACTAACTATCCACTTACCTTAACCCAAACCCTAACCCTAAGGTCCGTCACTATTGCACAGTCACCTCACTCGTGCCCTAACCCTAACTCACCAGCCCCACCCTAACCCTCACATCCACACAATCGCACACTTACCTGACCCACACCCTAACCCTAACTCATCTAACCCGCCCTAACCCTCACGTTCACACAATCGCACACTTACCTGAACATGACCCATAACTTTCCACCACAGTGCTAAAAATACCAAAGCAACAGAAACGGACAACCAAATTCTTTCCCTAGGAAAAAAATTGGTTTTCTGTTTCTTTGATATTTTCAGTGTTAGCTGAAAAATTGTCGATATTAGAACACTCAAAATTTTGAACGTTTGGTGTTCTAATACAGACCCGAGTACAGAGCAAGTGCTCTTTCTGACACTGAGTAGAGGGGCAGTGCTTTGAATAACACTAAGTAGAGAGGCTGTGCTCTGTATGACACTGAGTTGAGGGGTTGTGCTCTGTATGACACTGAATAGAGGGGTAGTGCTCTCTATGACACTTAGAGTGTCTGTGCTTTGTATGATATCGAGTAGAGAGTCAATGCTCTGTATGACACTGAGTAGATGGCCCGTGCCCTCTATGACACTGAGTAGAGGGGGTGTGCTCTGTATGACACTGAGTAGAGAGAATATGCTCTGTATGACACTCAGTAGAGGGTCCGCGCTCTGGATGACACTGAGTAGAGAAGCTGTGCTCTGTATGACTCTGAATAGAGAGGATGTGCTCTGTATGACACTGAGTAGAGAGGCTGTGCTCTTTATGCCACTGAGTAGAGGGGCCGTGCTCTGTATGACACTGAATACAGGGGCCTTTTTCTGTATGACACTGAGTAGAGAGGCTGTGGTCTGTATGACATTAAGTAACTGGGTTGTGCTCTTATGAACCTGAGTACAGGGCTGTGCTCTGTATGACACTGAGTAGCGAGGTTGTGCTCTGTATGACACTGAGTTAAACGGTCATGCTCTCTTTAACACTGAGTAGAGGAGCTGTGTTGATGTATGACACTGAGCATAGGGGCTGTGTTCTGTATGACACTGAGTAGAGGGGCCATGCTCTGTATGACACTGAGTTAAAGGGCTGTGCCCTGTGTGACA
Organism: Protopterus annectens; assembly: GCF_019279795.1. Taxonomy (NCBI): domain Eukaryota; kingdom Metazoa; phylum Chordata; order Ceratodontiformes; family Protopteridae; genus Protopterus; species Protopterus annectens. The sequence goes on from NC_056732.1 coordinate 310,714,000, forward strand.
TTGAGTAGAGGAGCTGTGCTTGAGTAGAGAGGCTGTGTTCTGTATGAAACCGAGTAGAGGGGCCGTGCTCTCTATGACATTGAGTAGAAGTGCTGTGCTCTTTATTACTCTGAGTAGACAGGCTGTGCTCTGCATGACACAGAGAAGAGGGTCCGTGCTCTGTATGACACTTAGTAGAAGGGCTGTGCTCTTTATGACACTGAGTAGAGGGGCTGTGATCTGTATGACGCTGAGTGGAGTGGCCATGGTCTGAGGTAAACGGTCATGCTCTCTTTAACACTGAGTAGAGGAGCTGTGCTGATGTATGACACTGAGCATAGGGTCTGTGTTCTGTATGACACTGAGTAGAGGGGCCACGCTCTGTATGACACTGAGTAATGGATCTGTGCTCTGTATGACACTGAGTAGAGAGGCTGTGCTGTTTATAACACTGAGTAGAGTGGCTGTGCTCTGTATTACATTGAGTACAGGGGCCGTGTTCTATATGACACTGAGTAGAGAGGCTGTTCTCTGTACAACAGTGAGTAGAGGGTTGTGCCCTTATGGCACTGAGTAGAGAGGCTGTGCTCTGTATGACATAGAGTAGAGAGACTGTGCTCCTTATGACACTGAATAGACAGGGTGTTTATCTATGACACTGATTAAAGGGGCTGTGCTCTGTATAACACAAAGTAGAGAGGAAGGTGCTCTGTATGACACTGAGTAGAGGGACCGTGTTCTGAATGACACTAAGTGGAGAGGCTGTGCTTTGTCTGACACTCAGTAGGGAGGCGGTGCTCTGTATGACCTTTAGTACAGAGGTTGTCCCCTTATGACACTGAGTAGAGGGGCTGTGCTCTGTATAACACAAAGTAGAGAGACCGTGCTCTGTATGACACTGAGTAGAGTGTCTATGCTCTGTATGACACTGAATAGAGGGGCCATGATCTCTATGACACTTAGTAGAATGGCTGTGCTCTGTATGACACTGAGTAGAAGGGCTGTGCCCTCTATGGCACTGAGTAGAGAGGGAGTGCTCTGTATGACACTGAGTAGAGAGGATGTGCTCTGTATGACACAGTAGAGAGCCATGCTATGGATGACACTGAGTACAGGGGCCATGATATGTATGACACTGAGTAGAGGGGCTGTGCTCTCTATGGCACTGAGTAGAGGGGCCATGCTCTTTATGACACTGAGTACAGGAGCCTTCTTTTGTATGACACTGAGTAGAGAGGCTGTGCTCTGTATGACACTGAGTAGAGGTGTTGTGCTCTTATGACACTGAGTAGAGGGACTTTGCTCTGTATGACACTGATTAGAATGGCTGTGTTTTGTATAACACAGAGTTAAAGGGCCGTGCTCTCTATGACAGTGAGTAGAGGACCTGTGCTTTGTATGACACTGAGTGTAGTGGCTGTGCTCTGTATGACTCTCAGTAGAGGAGCCGTGCTCTGTATGACATGATTTAATAGGCCATGCTCTGTTTGACAGTGAGTAGAATGGCTGTGCTTAAGTAGAGAGACTGTACTCTGTATTACACTGAGTAGAGGGGCCGTGCTTTGTATGACATTGACTAGAGGGGTTGTGCTTTGTACGACAATGAGTAGACAGGCTGTGTTCTGCATTACACTGAGTAGAGGGGCCATGTTCTCTATGACACTGAGTAGAAGGGCTGTGATCTGTATGACATTGAGTACTGGGGCTGTGTTCTGTATGACACTGAGTAGTGAGGCCATGCTCTGTATGACACTGAGTAGGGGGGCCGTGATCTTTATGACACCCCATAGAGTGGCCATGCTCTATCTGACACTGAATAAAGGGTCTGTGCTCTGTATGACACTGAGTAGAGAGGCTGTGCTGTTTATGAGACTGAGTAGAATGGCCATGCTCTGTACGACATTGAGTACAGGGGCTGTGTTCTGTATGACTTGAGTAGAGAGACTGTGCTCTGTGTGACACTGAGCAGAGGGGTTGTGCTTTTATTACACTGTGTAGAGAGGCTGTACTCTGTATTTTACTGAGTAGAGAGGCTGTGCTCTGGATGAAACAGTTTAGAGGGGCTGATCTCTGTATAACACAAAGTAGAGAGGAAGATGCACTGTATGACACTGAGTAGAGGGGCCATGCTCTAAATGACTCTAAGTAGAGATGCTGTGCTTTGTTTGACACTCAGTAGGGAGGCAGTGCTCTGTATGACACTGAGTAGAGGAGTCATTCCCTTGTGACACTGAGTAGAGGGGCTGTACTCTGAATAACACAAAGTAGAGAGGCTGTGCTCTGTATGATACTGAGTAGAGAGACCATGCTCTGTATGACACTGAGTAGAGGGGCCGTGCTCTGAATAACACTAAGTAGAGAGGCTGTGCTCTGTATGATACTTAGTAGAGGGGTTGTGCTCTGTATGACACTGAATAGAGGGGCAGTGCTGTCTCTGACAGTGAGTAGAAGAGTTGTGCTATGTATGACACTGAGTACAGAGTCTGTGCTCTGTATGACACTGAGTAGAGGGGTTGTGTCCTTATGACACTGAGTAGGGGGTGCTGTGCTCTATATGACACTGAGTAGAAGAGCCATGCACTCTATGACACTGAGTAGTGGGGCTGTGTTCTGTATGACACTGAGTAGAAAGGATGTGATCTGTACGACACTGAGTACAGGGGTTGTGTTCTTATGACACTGAGTAGAGAGGCTGTGCTATGTATGACACTCAGTAGAGGGTCCGTGTTCTGTATGAGATAGAGTAGAGAGACTGTGCTCTGTATGACACTGAATAGACAGGATATTTATCGATGACACTGAGTAGAGGGGCTGTGCTCTGTATGTCACTGAGAAGAGGGGCCATGCTCTGTATGACACTGAGATTAAGGACCATGCTCTCAATGATACTGAGTTGTGGGGCTGTGCTCTCTATGACACTGAGTAGAGAAGCCATGCTCTGTACGACACTGAGTAGAGGGCCTTTGCTCTGTAAGACACTGAGTAGAGAGGCCATGCTCTGTAGGACGCTGAGTTAAAGCGCCGGGCTCTCTATGACACTGAGTAGCGAGGCTGTGCTCTGTACAACACTTACTAGAGGGGTTGTGCCTGTATGATGTTGGGTAGAGAGGCTGTGCTCTGTATGACACCAATAAGAGAGGATGTGATTTTTATGACACTGAGTAGAGTGGCTGTGCTCTGTATGACATCGAGTACAGGGGCCATGGTCTGTATGACATTGAGTAGAGAGGCTGTGCTCTGTACGACACTGAGTACATTGGTTGTGCCCTTATGACACTGAGTAGAGATGCTGTGCTATGTAAGACACTGAGTAGATGGTCCATGCTCTGCATGACATAGAGTAGAGAGACTGTGCTCTGTATGACACTGAATAGACAGGCTCTTTATCGATGACATTGAGTAGAGGGGCTGTGCTCTGTATGACACAGAGTAGAGGGTCCGTGCTCTGTATAACACTGAGTGGAGGGGCTGTTCTCTGTATGGTACTGAGTAGGGAGGCTGTGCTCTTTATGACACTGAGTAGAGGGGCCATGCTCTGAATGACTCTGAATAGAGTGGCTATGCTCTATATGACTTTGAATAGAGGGGCTATTCTCTGTATGACACTGAGTATATTGCCAGTGCTCTGTTTGACACTGAGTAGAGCACCTGTGGTCTGCATGACACTGAGAAGAGAGGCTGTCCTCTATATGACACTGAGTAGAGGGGCTGTGGTCTGTATGATAATGAGTAGAGAGACCATGCTCTGTATGACACTGAGTAGAGTGGCTGTACTCTGTATGACACTGAGATAAAGGGCCGTGCTCTCAATGACACTGAGTTGTGGGGCTGTGCTCTCTATGACACTGAGTAGAGCGGCCATGCTTGGTACAATACTGAGTAGAGGGCCTTTGCTCTGTAAGACACTGAGTAGAGAGGCCTTGCTCTGTATGACACTGAGTTAAAGGGCCGTGTTCTCTATCACACTGAGTAGAGGGGCTGTGCTCTGTATAACACTGAGTATAGGGACTATGCTCTGTATGACACTTAGTAGAAAGGCTGTGCTTTGTATGACACTGAGTAGAGAGGCCATGCTCTGTATGACACTGAGTAGAGAGTCTTTGCTCTGTATGACATTGAGTAGAGAGGCTGTGCTCTGTATGACACTGAATAGTGTAGCTGTGCTCTGTATGACAATGAGTAGAGAGACCATGCTCTGTATCACACTGTGTAGAGGGCCTGTACTCTGTATGACACTGAATAGTGAGGCTGTGCTCTGTATCACACTGGGTAGAGGGGCCGTGCTCTGTATGCCACTGAGTAGAGGGCCTTTGCTCTGTATGACACTGAGTAGAGGGGCTGTGCTCTGTATGACACTGAGTAGACAGGCCATGCTTTGTACATCACTGAGAAGAGGGCCTTTGCTCTTTGTGGCACTGAGTAGAGAGGCCATTCTCTGTATGACACTGAGATAAAGGGCTGTGCTCTCAATGACACTGAGTTGTAAGGCTGTGCTCTCTATGACACTAAGTAGAGAGGCCATGCTTGGTACGACACTGAGTAGAGGGCATTTGCTCTGTAAGACACTGAGTAGAGAGGCCTTGCTCTGTATGACACTGAGTTAAAGGGCCGTGCTCTCTATGACACTGAGTAGAGGGGCTGTGCTCTGTATAACACTGAGTATAGGGACTATGCTCTGTATGACACTTAGTAGAAAGGCTGTGCTTTGTATGACACTGAGTAGAGAGGCCTTGCTCTGTATGACACTGAGTTAAAGGGCCGTGTTCTCTATCACACTGAGTAGAGGGGCTGTGCTCTGTATAACACTGAGTATAGGGTCTATGCTCTGTATGACACTTAGTAGAAAGGCTGTGCTTTGTATGACACTGAGTAGAGAGGCCATGCTCTGTATGACACTGAGTAGAGAGCCTTTCCTCTGTATGACACTGAGTAGAGAGGCTGTGCTCTGTATGACATAGAATAGTGTAGCTGTGCTCTGTGTGACAATGAGTAGAGAGACCATGCTCTGTATTACACTGTATAGAGGGCCTGTACTCTGTATGACACTGAATAGTGAGGCTGTGCTCTGTATCACACTGGGTAGAGGGGCCGTGCTCTGTATGCCACTGAGTAGAAGGCCTTTGCTCTGTATGACACTGATTACAGAGGCCATGATCTGTATGACACTGAGTTAAAGGGCCATGCTCTCTATCACACTGAGTAGAGGGGCTGTGCTCTGTATGACACTGAGTAGAGAGGCCATGCTTTGTACGTCACTGAGAAGAGGGCCTTTGCTCTTTGTGGCACTGAGTAGAGAGGCCGTTCTCTGTATGACACTGAGATAAAGGGTTGTGCTCTCAATGACACTGAGTTGTAAGGCTTTGCTCTCTATGACACTAAGTAGAGAGGCCACGCTTGGTACGACACTGAGTAGAGGGCATTTGCTCTGTAAGACACTGAGTAGAGAGGCCTTGCTCTGTATGACACTGAGTTAAAGGGCCGTGCTCTCTATGACACTGAGTAGAGGGGCTGTGCTCTGTATAACACTGAGTATAGGGACTATGCTCTGTATGACACTTAGTCAAAAGGCTGTGCTCTGTATGACACTGAGTAGAGAGGCCATGCTCTGTACGACACAGAGTAGAGGGCCTTTGCTTTTTATCACACTGGGTAGAGGCCCCTGCTCTGTATGCCACTGAGTAGAGGGCCTGTGCTCTCAATGACACTGAGTTGTGCGGCTGTTTTCTGTATGACACTGAGTAGAGAGGCCATGCTCTGTATGACACTGAGTAGAGGGCCTTTGCTCTGTATGACACTGAGTAGAGAGGCTGTGCTCTGTATGACACTAAGTTAAAGGGCCATGCTCTCTACGACACTGAGTAGAGGGGCTGTGCTCTGTATAACACTGAGTATAGTGGCTGTGCTCTGTCTGACACTGAGTAGGAATGCCATGCCATGTATGATACTGAGTTAAAGGGCTGTGCTCTGTATGACACTGAGTAGAGGGGCCATGCTCTGTATCACACTCAGTTAAAGGGCCATGCTCTCTATGACACTGAGTAGAAGGGCAATATTTGAGTAGAAATGCTGTGTTCTGTATGACACTGAGTAGATTGCCTTTGTTCTGTATGACACTGAGTAGAGAGGCTGTGCTCTGTATGACACTGAATAGTGTAGCTGTGCTTTGTATGACAATGAGTAGAAAGACCATGCTCTGTATGACACTGAGTAGAGGGCCTGTACTCTGTATGACACTGAATAGTGAGGCTGTGCTCTGTATCACACTGGGTAGAGGGGCCGTGCTCTGTATGCCACTGAGTAGAGGGCCTTTGCTCTGTGTGACACTGATTACAGAGGCCCTGAGTTAAAGGGTTGTGCTCTCTATGACACTGAGTAGAGGGGCTGTACTCTGTATGACACTGAGTAGAGAGGCCATGCTCTATGCAACACTGAGAAGAGGGCCTTTGCTCTGTATGGCACTGAGTAGAGAGGCTGCGCTCTGTATGACACTGAGGTAAAGGGCTGTGCTCTCAAAGACACTGAGTTGAGGTGCTGTGCTCTCTATGACACTGAGTAGAGAGGCCATTCTTGGTATGACACTGAGTAGAGGGCCTTTGCTCTGTAAGACACTGAGTAGAGAGGCCTTGCTCTGTATGACACTGATTACAGAGGCCCTGAGTTAAAGGGCTGTGCTCTCTATCACACTGAGTAGAGGGGCTGTGCTCTGTATAACCATTGCCTACCCAGTCTCGCTACTTATTAATCTCACCGTAAAAGAAGGTAGAATTCCAAATATCTGGAAAACATCATATGTCATCCCACTCCATAAAGGGGGCAGTTCTACTGAACTCTCCAGCTACAGGCCTATAGCCATACTCTCTCCTTTGGCCAAAATAATGGAAAAGTGTATTCATAAAAAATTAATGTACCACTTAATCAATAACCATCTCTTGACAAACACCCAACATGGCTTCAGACCCCAGCACAGTACCACAACTGCCCTAACAGTCTTTACTAACACCATAAATACTCATCGTAACAACAACCATATCTCCACAGCTCTATTCTTGGACCTGTCCAAAGCCTTTGATATGGTTGATCACAAACTATTAATCCACACCCTACAGTCATTCGGTCTTGACCCCACATCACTACAATGGTTCATTTCCTACCTGACTGGCAGACAACAGGCGGTACTTTGGCAGTCTAAACTCTCCACCCTATTACCTAACACTCTGGGAGTTCCACAAGGATCTATATTAGGCCCTCTGTTATTCTTTATCTTCATCAACGATTTGTACACTGTCATACCTAAAGTCAACTGTATCCAATATGCAAATGACTCTACTCTAATTTGCGCTGCTACATCCCCAACAGAGTTGCAGCTAACTACCCAGACTACCTTTAACACAATAGAAAATTGGCTTTCTAACCGCCGTCTGATATTAAATCCCAAAAAGACTAAAATGTTAATATTCCTCTCTACACGTAGGTCCTGCGCTGTAAACATCACTATTAAATCAAAGGATGGCACAGTTATTACACCTGTCCCAGCCACTAAACTCCTAGGTGTTACCATTGACAACCACTTAAAGTTTGACTTACATGTTAACCAAATGATCAAAACCATCAACAAAAAACTAGGTTCACTATATAGAATAAAAAAGTTCCTGACTCCCCTTGCCAAGGTAGCTATTGCACGCTCCCACCTTCTCTTGACTCTCCTGTATGCACCCCCTCTTCTTATTAATATTAACAAAATAACCTTAAACAAGATTGCTACCTGTTATAATCACATCGCCAGATTTGCTACAGGGCTCCCCTTCAGGACACATCACTGCATCAACCTATCACAACTGGGCTGGCTCAAACTACCGAGTCTATTGCTATATCATCAACTGATCTTGGCCCATAAAATTATACATAACCCAGAAAATACCCCTGCACTCTCAAACCTAATCACCCTGCATAACAACCCAAGACCACTGTGCTCATCCAATAGAGTCCTCATCAATACCCACAAAACTAACAACCAAGCCGGGGACTCTCTCCTTGCCAACTCTGTGGCCAGTACATGGAATCTCTTACCGTCTGAGATTACCTCACTTCCTTCTATAAGTCATTTCAAAATCAAGCTCAAACAATTTCTGGGATCTAACAGGACCTGCTGTTGTATCAAGCCAGGTTAATCCTCTCTCTTCACTATCTTTTGCTGGTTAATGGCACCTCTAGTCATCACACTCCCCATATAAATTTCTACACTCGTAGAACTCTAAAAAATAAAAAAATAAAAAAAAAAAATAAATAAATAAATAAAAAATGTGCTTTTTATGCTATGATATCTTATTTTACTCGATATACTATTGTGCTAAATCATTCTATGTATTGTTACTATTTGTTAATTTGCCATGCTTTTCTTGTCTTGTTATGTTACTATGGAGCTTTTCTCCCCGGGCCTCCGTTGAAAATGGAAATAAATCCAGTCGGACTATCCCGGTTAACAAATGTAAAATAAAATAAATAAATAATAATAAAATAACACTGAGGCTATGCTCTGTATGACACTGAGTAGAAAGGCTGTGCTCCGTATGACACTGTGTAGAGGGGCTGTACTCTGTATGACACTGAATAGTGAGGCTGTGCTATGTTACACACTGGGTAGAGGGGCCGTGCTCTGCATGCCAGTGAGTAGAGGGCCTTTGCTCTGTATGACACTGAGTATAGAGGCCATGATCTGTATGACACTGAGTTAAAGGGCCATGCTCTCTATGACATGAGTAGAGGGGCTGTGCTCTGTATGACACTGAGTAGAGAGGCCATGCTTTGTATGCCACTGAGAAGAGGGCCTTTGCTCTGTGTGGCACTGAGTAGAGAGGCCGTTCTCTGTATGACACTGAGATAAAGGGCTGTACTCTCAATGACACTGTGTTGTAAGGCTGTGCTCTCTATGACACTAAGTAGAGAGGCCATGCTTGGTACAACACTGAGTAGAGGGCATTTGCTCTGTAAGACACTGAGTAGGGAGGCCTTGCTCTGTATGACACTGAGTTAAAGGGCCGTGCTCTCTATGACACTGAGTAGAGAGGCTGTGCTCTGTATAACACTGAGTATAGGGACTATGCTCTGAATGACACTTAGTAGAAAGGCTGTGCTCTGTATGACACTGAGTAGAGAGGCCATGCTCTGTACGACACTGAGTAGAGGGCATTTGCTCTTTATCACACTGGGTAGAGGAGCCCTGCTCTGTATGCCACTGAGTAGAGGGGCTGTGCTCTCAATGACACCGAGTTGTGTGGCTGTGCTCTATATGACACTGAGTAGAGAGGCCATGCTCTGTATGACACTGAGTAGAAGGCCTTTGCTCTGTATGACACTGAGTAGAGAGGCTGTGCTCTGTATGATACTAAGTTAAAGGGCCATGCCCTCTATGACACTGAGTAGAGGGGCTGTGCTCTGTATAACACTGAGTATAGTGGCTGTGCTCTGTTTGACACTGAGTAGGAATGCCATGACATGTATGATACTGAGTTAAAGGGCCATGCTCTGTATGACACTGAGTAGAGGGGCCATGCTCTGTATCACACACAGTTAAAGGGCCATGCTCTCTATGACACTGAGTAGAAGGGCAATATTTGAGTAGAGATGCTGTGTTCTGTATGACACTGAGTAGAGGTGCCATTCTCTGTACGACATTGAGTAGATTGATTGTGCTCTGTATGACACTGAGTAGACAGGCTCTGCTCTGCATGACACAGAATAGAGGGGCTGTACTCTGTATGACGCTGAGTAGAAGGGCTTTGCTCTGTATGACATTGAGTAGAGAGGCCATGATCTGTATGACACTGAGTAGAGGGGCCATGATCTGTATGACACTGAGTAGTGGGGCTAGGCTTTAGAAGAGAGGCTGTGCTTTGTATCACACTGCGTTGAGGGGCCATGCTCCGTATGACGTTGACTAGAGGAGTTGTGCTCTCTATGACACTGAGTAGAGGACCTGTGCTCTGTATGACAATGAGTATAGAGACTGTGCTCTGTGTGACACTCAGTAGAGTGGCCGTGCTCTTTATGACAAGGAGTTAATGGGCTGTGCTCTTTATTACATTCAGTAGTGGGGCTGTGCTCTGTGTCACACTGAGTAGAGGGGCCGTACTCTGTATAACATTGACTAGAGGGGCTGTGCTCTGTATGACAATGAGTAAACAGGCTGTGCTCTGTATTACACAGAGTAGAGGGGCCATGTTCTGTATGACACTGAGTAGAAGGGCTGTTCTCTGTATGACATTAAGAACACGAGCTGTGCTCTGTATGACACTGAGTACAGGGGCCGTGATCTGTATAACACTGAGTAGAGTGGCCATGCTCTGTATGACACTGAGTAAAGAGTATGTGTTCTGTATGACACTGAGAAGAAATGCTGTGCTGTTTATGACACTGAGTAAGGTGATCATGCTCTGTATGACATAGAGTACAGGGGCTGTTTTCTGTATGACACTGAGTAGAGAGGCTGTGCTCTGTATCCCACTGAGTAGAGGGTCCATGCTATGTATGACATTGACTAGAGGGTCTGTGCTCTCTATGACACTGAGTAGAGGAGCTGTGCTTTGTATCACACTGAGAATAGAGGCTGTACTCTGTACGACATTGATTAGAGGGGCTGTGCTCTGCATGATAATGAGTAGACAGGCTGTTCTCTGCGTTACACAGAGTAGAAGGGCCATGTTCTATATGACACTGAGTTGAAGGGCTGTGCTCTGTATGACATTGAGTACAGGGGCTGTGTTCTGTATGACACTGAATAGAGAGGCCGTGCTCTGTATGACAATGAGTAGAGGGTCCGTGCTCTCCATTATACAGTGTAGAGAGAGTGTGCTCTGTATGACACTGAATAGACAGGCTGTTAATATATGACATTGAGTAGAGGGACCGTGCTCTGTATGCTACTGAGTAGAGAGGCTGTACTCTGTATGATACTGAGTAGAGATGCTGTGCTCTGTATGGCACTGATCACAGGACCTGTGCTCTGTATAACACAAAGTAGAGAGGAAGGTGCTCTGTATGAGACTGAGTAGAGGGGCCGTGCTCTGATTGACACTAACTAGAGAAGCTGTGCTTTGTTTGACGCTCAGTAGAGAGGCTGTGCTCTGTATGACAGTGAGTAGAGGGGTTGTGCCTTTATGACACTGAGTGTAGGGCTGTGCTCTATATAACACAAAGTAGAGTGTCTGTGCTCTGTATGACACTGAGTACAGAGAGTCTATATTAGAACACTGAACGTTCAAATTTCTGAGTGTTCTAATACTGAACCATATGAATCAAAAATGTAAAACATCGAACATGCAGAACATTCCAAGACACATACACCCAACACAAGCACACCAAGCAAACAGCAATCCACACGCATACACCTAAACTCTTATACCTAACCCTACACTAAACTATACATACACCACTAACTATCCATTTACCTTAACCCAAACCCTAACCCTAAGGTCCATCACTATTGCAGAGTCACCTTACTCGTGCCCTAACCCTAACTCACCAACCTCCTCCCTAACCCTCACGTCCACACAATCACACACTTACCTGAACCTGACCCATAACTTTCCACCACAGTGCTAAAAATACCAAAGCAACAGAAATGGACAACGAAATTCTTTCCCTAGGAAAAAATTTGGTTTCCTGTTTCTTTGATATTTTCACCATTAGCTGAAAATGGGTCGATATTAAAACACTCGAAATTTTGAACGTTCAGTGTTCTATTATAGACCAGAGTACAGAGCAAGTGCTCTTTATGACACTGAGTAGAGGGGCAGTGCTCTGAATAACACTAAGTAGAGAGGCTGTGTTTTGTATGACACTGAGTAGAGGGGTTGTGCTCTGTATGACACTGAATAGAGCGGTTGTGCTCTCTATGACACTTGTCTTTGCTTTGTTTGACACTGAGTAAAGAGACCATGCTCTGTATGACACTGAGTAGAGGTGTTGCACCATTATGACACTGAGTAGAGGGGCTGTGCTCTGTATGACACTGAGTAGAAGGACCGTGCCCTCTATGACACTGAGTAGAGGGGGTGTGCTCTGTATGACACTCAGTAGAGGGTCCATGCTCTGGATGACACTGAGTAGAGAAGCTGTGCTCTGTATGACACTGAAAAGAGAGGCTGTACTCTGTATGACACTGAGTAGAGAGGCTGTGCTCTTTATGCCACTGAGTAGAGGGGCCGTGCTCTGTATGATAAGGAGTACAGAGGCCTTTTTCTGTATGACACTGAGTAGAGAGGCTGTGGTCTGTATGACATTGAGTAAAGAGGTTGTGCTCTTATGAACCTGAGTACAGGGCTGTGCTCTGTATGACACTGAGTAGCGAGGTGGAGCTCTGTATGACACTGAGTTAAACGGTCGTGCTCTACATGACACTGAGTAGAGGAGCTGTGCTGATGTATGACACTGAGCATAAGGGTTGTGTTCTGCATGACACTGAGTAGAGGGGCCATGCTCTGTATGACAGTGAGTTAAAGGGCTGTGGCCTGTATGACATTGAGTAGAGGAGTTGTGCTTGAGTAGAGAGGCTGTGTTCTGTATGAAACTGAGTAGAAGGGCCATGCTCTGTATGACACTTAGTAGAAGTGCTGTGCTCTTTATGACACTGAGTAGAGATGCCATGCTCTGTATGACACTGAGTAGAGGGGCTGTGATCTGTATGACACTGAGTAGAGAGGCTGTGCTCTGTATCCCACTGAGTAGAGGGTCCGTGCTATATATGACATTGACTAAAGGGTCTGTGCTCTCTATGACACTGAGTAGAGGAGCTGTGCTCTGTATCACACTGAGAATAGAGGCTGTGCTCTGTACGACATTGATTAGAGGGGCTGTGCTCTGTATGCCACTGAGTTAAAGGGCTGTGCCATGTATGACTTTGAGTAGAGGAGCTGTGCTTGAGTAGAGAGGCTGTGTTCTGTATGAAACCGAGTAGAGGGGCCGTGCTCTGTATGACACTTAGTAGAAGGGCTGTGGTCTTTATGACACTGAGTAGAGAGGCCATGCTCTGTATGACATTGAGTAGAAATGCTGTGCTCTTTATGACTCTGAGTAGACAGGCGGTGCTCTGCATGACACAGAGTAGAGGGGCCATGCTCTGTATGACACTTAGTAGAAGGGCTGTGCTCTTTATGACACTGAGTAGACAGGCCATGCTCTGTATGACACTGAGTAGAGGGGCTGTGATCTGTATGATGCTGAGTGGAGTGGCCATGGTCTGTATGACACTGAGTAAAGGATCTGTGCTCTGTATGACACTAAGTAAAGAGGCTGTGCTGTTTATGACACTGAATAGAGTGGCCGTGCTCTGTATGACATTGAGTACAGGGGCCGTGTTCTGTATGACACTAAGTAGAGAGGCTGTTCTATGTATGACACTAAGTAGAGGGTTGTGCTCTTATGACACTGAGTAGAGTGGCTGTGCTCTGTATGACATAGAGTAGAGAGACTGTGCTCCTTATGACACTGAATAGACAGGCTGTTTATCTATGACACTGATTAGAGGGGCTATGCTCTGTATAACACAAAGTAGAGAGGAAGGTGATCTGTATGACACTTAGTAGAGGGACCATGCTCTGAATGACACTAAGTGGAGAGGCTGTGCTTTGTCTGACACTCAGTAGGGAGATGGTGCTCTGTATGACCCTTAGTACAGAGGTTGTCCCTTTATGACACTGACTAGAGAGCCTGTGCTCTGTATAACACAAAGTAAAGAGACCGTGCTCTGTATGACATTGAGTAGAGTGTCTGTGCTCTGTATGACACTGAGTAGAGGACTTGTGCTCTGTACAACACTGAATAGAGGGGCCATGCTCTCTATGACACTTAGTAGAATGGCTGTGCTCTGTATGACACTGAGTAGAGGGGTTGTGCCCTTATGACACTGAGTAGAGGGGCTGTGCTCTGTATGACACTGAGTAGAAGGGCCATCCCCTCTATGACACTGAGTAGAAAGGGTGTGCTCTGTATGACACTGAGTAGAGAGGATGCCCTCTGTATGACACTCAGCAGAGGGCCATGCTCTGGATGACACTGAGTACAGGGGCTGTGATCCGTACGACACTGAGTAGAGGGCTGTGCTCTCTATGACACTGAGTAGAGAGTCTGTGCTCTGTATGACACTGAGTAGAGAGGCTGTGCTCTTTTTGACACTGAGTAGAGGGGCCATGTTCTGTATGACACTGAGTACAGGGGCCTTCTTTTGTATGACACAGAGTAGAGAGACTCTGCTCTGTATGACACTGATTAGAATGGCTGTGTTTTGTATAACATAGAATTAAAGGGCTGTGCTCTCTATGACAATAAGTAGAGGACCTGTGCTTTGTATGACACTGAGTGTAGGGGCTGTGCTCTGTATGACACTGAGTACAGAGCCTGTGCTCTTTATGACACTGAGCAGAGGGGCCTTGCTCTGAATAACACAAAGTAGAGAGGCTGTGCTCTGTATGACACTGAGTAGAGGCGTTGTGCTCTGTACAACACAGAATAGAGGGGCCATGCTCTCTATGACACTTAGTAGAATGGCTGTGCTCTGTATGACACTGAGTAGAGGGGTTGTGCCCTTATGACACTGAGTAGAGGGACTGTGCTCTGTATGACACTGATTAGAATGGCTGTGTTTTGTATAACACAGAGTTAAAGGGCCATGCTCTCTATGACAGTGAGTAGAGGACCTGTGCTTTGTATGACACTGAGTGTAGTGGCTGTGCTCTGTATGTCTTTCAGTAGAGGAGCCATGCTCTGTATGACATGATTTAATGGGCCATGCTCTGTATGACAGTGAGTAGAAGGGCTGTGCTTAAGTAGAGAGACTGTGCTCTCTATTACACTGAGTAGAGGGGCCGTGCTCTGTATGACATTGACTAGTGGGGATGTGCTCTGTATGACAATGAGTAGACAGGCTGTGTTCTGCATTACACAGAGTAGAGGGGGCATGTTCTGTATGACACTGAGTAGAAGCGCTGTGATCTGTATGACATTGAGTACTGGGGCTGTGTTCTGTATGACACTGAGTAGATCAGCCATGCTCTGTATGACACTGAGTAGGGGGGCCGTGATCTTTATGACACCCGGTAGAGTGGCCATGATTGGTCTGACATTTAATAAAGGGTCTGTGCTCTCTATGACACTGAGTAGAGAGGCTGTGCTGTTTATGACACTGAGTAAAATGGCCATGCTCTGTATGACATTGAGTACAGGGGCTATGTTCTGTATTACTTGAGTAGAGAGGCTGTGCTCTGTATGACACTGAGCAAAGGGGTTGTGTTGTTATTACACTGCATAGAGAGGCTGTGCTCTGTATGTTACTGAGTAGAGAGGCTGTGCTCTGTATGACACAGTTTAGAGGGGCTATTCTCTGTATAACACAAAGTAGAGAGGAAGGTGCACTGACACTGAGTAGAGGGGCTGTGCTCTAAATGACTCTAAGTGGAGATGCTGTGCTTTGCTTGACACTCAGTATGGAGGCAGTGCTCTGTACGACACTGAGTAGAGGAGTTGTCCCCTTGTGACACTGAGTAGAGGGGCTGTGCTTTGAATAACACAAAGTAGAGAGGCTGTGCTCTGTATGATTCTGAGTAGAGAGACCATACTCTGTATGACACTGAGTAGAGTGGCCATGCTCTGAATAACACTAAGTAGAGAGGCTGTGCTCTGTACGATACTGATTAGAGGGGCTGTGTTCTCTCTGACACTTAGTAGAGTGGCTGTGCTCTGAATGACACTGGGTATAGAGTCCATGCTCTGTATGACTCTGAGTAGAGTGGTTGTGCCCTTATGATGCTGAGTAGAGGGGCTGTGCTCTGTATGACACTGAGTAGAAGGGCCGTGCCCTTTATGATACTGAGTAGAGGGGGTGTGCTCTGTGTGACACTGAGTAGATAGGATGTCCTCTGTATGACACTCAGTAGGGGGGTCGTGATCTGAATACCACTGAGTCGAGGGGCAGTGAACTATATGACACTGAGCAGAGGGTCTGCACTTTTTCTGACATTGAGTAGAGAGGCTGTGTTCTGTATGACACTGAGTAGAGAGTCTGTGCTCTTTATGACACTTAGTACAGGGGTCATGCTCTGTATGACACGTGTACAGTGGCCTTCTTCTGTACTACACTGAGTTGAGGGACTGTGCTCTGTATGACACTGAGTAGAGATGATGTGTTTTGTATAACACAGAGTTAAATGGCAGTGCTCTCTATGACACTGAGTACAGGACCTGTGCTTTGTATGATACTGAGTGTAGGGGCTGGGCTCTGTATGACACTCAGTAGAGGAGCTGTATTCTATATGACATGAGTTAATGGGCCTTGCTCTGTATGACACTGAGTAGAAGGGCTCTGCTTAAGTAGAGAGGCTGTGCTCTCTTTGACATTGAGTAGTGGGGCCGTGCTCTGTATGAAATTGAATAGAGAGGCTGTACTCTGTTTGACAATGAGTAGACAGGCTGTGCTCTGCATTACACAGAGGAGAGGGTCCATGTTTTGTATGACACTGAGTAGAAGGGCTGTGATCTGTATCTCATTGAATACAGGGGCTGTGTTCTGTATGACACTGAGTAGAGAGGCCATGCTCTTTATGACACTTAGTAGAGGGACCGTGACATGTATGACACTGAGTAGAGTGGCCATGCTCTATATGTCACTGAGTAAAGCGTCTGTGCTCTGTATGACACTGAGTAGACAGGCTGTGCTGTTTATGACATTGAGTAGAATGGCCATGCTCTGTATGACATTGAGTACAGGGGCTGGGTTCTCTATGACCTGAGTAGTGAGGCTGGGCTCTGTATGACACTGAGGAGAAGGATTGTGCTCTTATGACACTGCGTGGAGGGACCATGCCCTGTATGATATTGACTAGAGAGGCTGTGCTCTGTATGATACTGAGTAGAGAGGCTGTGCTCTGTATGACACTGATTAGAGGGGCTGTGATCTGGATGACACTGAGTAGAGGAACTGTGCTCTGTATGAAACTGAGTAGAGAGGCTGTGCTCTTTATATCACTGAGTAGAGGGGAGGTGGTCTTTATGTCACTGAGTACAGGGGCCGTTTTCTGTATGACTCTAGGTAGAGAGGCTGTGGTCTGTATGACATTGAGTAAAGGGGTTGCTCTGTTATGACACTGATTAGAGGGCTGTGCTCTGTATGACACCGAGTAGCAAAGCCGTGCTCTGTACGACACTGAGTTAAAGGGCCATGCTCTCTATGACAGTGAGTAGAGGAGTTGTGCTCTGTATGACACTGAGTTAAAGGGCCGTGCTCTGTATGACACTAAGTAGAGGGGCTGTGCTTGAGTAGAGAGGCTGTGCTCTTTATGACACTGAGTAGAGGGGCCGTGCTCTGTATGACATTGAATAGAAGGGCTGTGGTCTGTATGAGTCTGAATAGACAAGCTGTGCTCTGCATGACACAGAGTAGAGGGGCTGTGTTCTGCAGGACAGTGAGTAGAAGGGCTGTGCTCTGTATGACACTGAGTTGAGAGGCCATGCTCTGTATGACACTGAGTAGAGGGGCCGTGATCTGTATGACACTGACTAGAGTGGCCATGCTCTGTATGACACTGAGTAAACGGTCTGTGCTCTGTATGACATTGAGTAGAGAGGCTGTGCTGTTTATGACACTGAGTAGATTTGCCATGCTCTGTATTGCATTGAGTACAGGGGCCATGTTCTGTATGACACTGAGTAGAGAGGCTGTGCTCTGTATGACACTGAGTAGAATGGTTGTGCAGTTATGACACTGAGTAGAAAGGCTGTGCTCTGACACTGAGTAGAGGGTCAATGCTCTGTATGACATACAGTAGAGAGACTGTGCTCTGTATGACACTGAATAAACAGGCTGTTTATCTATCACATTGAATAGAGGGGCTGTGCTCTGTATGACACTGGGTAGAGGGGCTGTGCTGTGTATGACACTGAGTGGAGGGGCTGTGCTCTGTATGGTACACACTAGGGAGGCTGTGCTCTGTATGACACTGAGTAGAGGGGCTTTGCTCTATATAACAGAAAGTAGAGAGGCCGTGTTCTGTGTTACACTGAGTAAAGGGGCTGTGCTCTGTATGACACTGAGTAGAGCACCTGTGCTCTGTATTACACTGAGTAGAGAGGCTGTGCTCTTTATGACACTAAGTAGAGTGGCCATGATCTGAATGACATAGAGTTGAGAGGCTGTGCTCTATGTGACACTGAGTAGAGGGCCTGTGCTCTGTATGACATTGAGTAGAGAGGCCATGCACTGTATGAAACTGAGTAGAGAGATCATGCTCACTATGACACTGAGAAGAGGGCCTTTGCTGTGTATGACACTGAGTAGATAGGCCATGCGCTGTATGACACTGAGTAGAGGGGCCGTGATCTGTATGATACTGAGTAGAGTGGCCATGCTCTGTATGACAATGAGTAAAGGGACTGTGCTCTGTACGACACTGATTAGAGAGGCTGTGCTGTTTATTACATTGAGTAGAATGGCCGTGCTCTGTATGACATTGAGTACAGGGACTGTGTTCTCTATGACCTGAGTAGAGAGGCTGTGCTCTGTATGACAGTGAGAAGAGGGATTGTGCTCTTATGACACTGCATATAGAGGCTGTGCTCTGTATGAGACTGAGTAGAGGGTCCATGCTCTGTATGACACAAGGTAGAGGAAGTGTGCTCAGTATGACACTGAATAGACAGGTTGTTAATCTATGACATTGAGTAGAGGGGCTGTTCCCTGTATTACACTGAGTAGAGGGGCCATGCTCTGTATGACCCTGAGTGGAGGGACTGTGCTCTGTATGGCACTGAGTAGAGAGGCTGTGCTCTGTATGTTACTGAGTACAGAGGTTGTGCTCTGTATGGCACTGATTAGAGGGGCTGTGCTGTTTATTACATTGAGTAGAATGGCCGTGCTCTGTATGACATTGAGTACAGGGGCTGTGTTCTCTATGACCTGAGTAGAGAGGCTGTGCTCTGTATGACAGTGAGAAGTGGAATTGTGCTCTTATGACACTGCATATAGAGGCTGTGCTCTGTATGAGACTGAGCAGAGGGTCCATGCTCTGTATGACACAAGGTAGAGGAAGTGTGCTCAGTATGACACTGAATAGACAGGTTGTTAATCTATGACATTGAGTAGAGGGGATGTTCCCTGTATTACACTGAGTAGAGGGGCCATGCTCTGTATGACACTGAGTGGAGGGACTGTGCTCTGTATGGCACTGAGTAGAGAGGCTGTGCTCTGTATGTTACTGAGTACAGAGGTTGTGCTCTGTATGACACTGATTAGAGGGGCTGTGGTCTTTATAACACAAAGTAGAGAGGAAGGTGCAGTGTATGACTCTGAGTAGAGTGACCAAGCTATGAATGACTCTAAGTAGAGTGGCTATGCTTTGTTTGGCACTCAGTAAGGAGGCGCTGCTCTGTATGACACTGAGTAGAGTTGTCCTCTTATGACACTGAATAGAGGGGCTGTGCTCTGTATAACACAAAGTAGAAAGGCTGTGCTCTATATGATACGGAGTAAAGAGACCATGCTCTGTAGGACACTGTGTAGAGTGCTTGTGCTCTGTATGACACTGAGTAAAGAGCCCATGCTCTTTATGACACTGAATAGAGGGGCCGTGCTCTGAATAACACTAAGTAGAGAGGCTGTGCTCTGTATGACACTTAGTAGAGTGGCTGTGCTCTGTATGACACTGAGTATACAGACTTTGCTCAGTATGACACTGAGTAGAGTGGTTGCACCCTTATGACACTGAGTAAAAGGGCTGTGCTCTGTATGACGCTGAGTAGAAGGATCGTGCCCTCTATGACACTGAGTAGAGGGGGATGTGCTCTGTATGACACTGAGTAGAGAGGCTGTGCTCTGTATGACACTCAGTAGAGGGCGGGTTCCTATCAGTTTGTCGAACTTTCTGCAGTTCGAACACCATAAGTTCAAACTGAGAAGTTCGAAAACTGATCCTGAAGCCACAGAACACCAAATTCTTTAATTAGGTGGGCTGTTTCTGTGGCTTCACTATTCCCGCCACTGTGGTGCGAAGGTTACGGACCGTGTTAAGGTTAGTGTACAAATGGACCGGGTTACTGTGAGTGTGCGATAGTTATGGACCTTAGGTATAGGGAGTGGGTAAGGAGAGGGTGCGATAGTTACAGACCTTAGGGTTAAGGAGCGGGTAAGGTGAGTGTGCGATAGTTATGGACCTTAGGGTTAGGGTTTGGGTTAAGGTAACTGAATAGATATTAGTGCATGTACGTTCAGTGTAGGGTTAGAAGTAGGGTTTTGTGAAGCGTATATGTGTGGATTATTTATTTTGGTGTGCTTATGTTTTGTGTGTGTTTTCTTGGAACAGAAATTTTTTTCTCTGGGAAAAAAATCACTGCTCTAAGCCCTCGATGATTTTGCACTTCAAGGTTAGAAGTTCGAGCATATGGTGTCCGAACTTATGCTGTTTCATCGAAGTGATATAGACCAATAGGGGGCCGTGCTCTAGATGACACAGAGTAGACGGGCAGTGATCTATATGACACTGAGCAGAGGGGCTGTGCTTTCTATGACATTGAGTAGAGAGGCTGTGTTCTGTATGATACTGAGTAGAGAGGCTGTGCTCTTTATGATACTGAGTAGAGTGGCCATGCTCTGTATGATACTGAGTACAGGGGCATTCTTCTGTATGACATTGAGTAGAGAAGCTGTGCTCTGTATGACTCTGAGTAGAGGGGTAGTGCTCTTATGCTTGAACTTCTGCCGTTTCATGGAAGTGATATAGACCCATAGGGGCCCATGCTCTGGATGGCACAGAGTAGATGGGCAGTGATCTATATGACACTGAGCAGAGGGGCTGTGCTTTCTATTACATTGAGTAGAGAGGTTGTGTTCTGTATGACACTGAGTAGAGAGGCTG
Source organism: Protopterus annectens (assembly GCF_019279795.1). NCBI lineage: Eukaryota > Metazoa > Chordata > Ceratodontiformes > Protopteridae > Protopterus > Protopterus annectens. The sequence goes on from NC_056732.1 coordinate 310,734,873, forward strand.
GGCTCTTTATGACACTTAGTAGAGGGGGCATGCTCTGTATGGTACTGAGTACAGGGGCCTTCTTCTGTATGACACTGAGTAGAGAGGCTGTGCTCTGTATGACACTGAGTAGAGAGGCTGTGCTCTGTATGACACTGAGTAGAGGGGCTATGCTCTGTATGACACTGAGTAGAGAGGCTGTGTTTTGTATAACATAGAGTTAAATGGCCGTGCTCTGTATGACACTCAGTAGAGGAGCCGTGTTCTGTATGACATGAGTTAATGGGCTGTGCTCTGTATGACACTGAGTAGAAGGGCTGTGCTTAAGTAGAGAGGCTGTGTTCTGTATCACACTGACTAGAGGCCGTGCTCTGTATGAAATTGAATAGAGAGGCTGTGCTCTGTATGACAATGAGTAGACAGGCTGTGCTCTGCATTACACAGAGTAGAGGGTCCGTGTTCTGTATGACACTCAGTAGACGGGCTGTGATCTGTATGACATTGAATACAGGGGCTGCGTTCTGTATGGCACTGAGTAGAGAGGCTGTGCTTTGTATGACACCAGAGGGGCTGTGATCTGTATGACTCTGAGTAGAGTGGCCATGCTCTGTATGACACTGAGTAAAGGCTCTGTGCTCTTTATGACACTGAGTAGAGAGGCTGCGCTGTTTATGAAACTGAGTAGAATGGCCGTGCTCTGTATGACATTGAGTACAGGGGCTGGATTCTGTAGGACCTGAGTAGAGAGGCTGTGCTCTGTATGACACTGATTAGAGGGGTCGTGATCTGGATGACATTGTGTAGGGGGACTGTTGTCTGTATGACACTGAGTAGAGAGGCTGTGCTGTTTATGACACTGAGTAGAATGGCCGTGCTCTGTATGACATTGAGTACTGGGGCTGGATTCTATATGACCTGAGCAGAGAGGCTGTGCTCTGTATTACACTGCATAGAGGGGCCATGCTCTGTATGACACTGAGTTAAAGGGCCGTTCTCTGTATATCACTGAGTAGAGGGGCTGTGCTTGAGTAGAAAGGCTGTGCTCTGTATGACACTGAGTAGAGGGGCTGTGCTCTGTATGAAATTGAGTAGAAGGGCTGTGCTCTGTATGACTCTGAATAGACAGACTCTGCTCTGCATGACACAGATTAGAGGGCCGTGCTTTGCATGACACTGAGTAGAAGGGCTGTGCTCTGTATGACACTGAAAAGAGGGGCTGTGCTCTCTATGACACTTAGTAGAGTGACTGTACTCTGTATGACACTGAGTATAGAGTCTGTGCTCTGTATGACACTGAGTAAAGTGGTTGTGCCCTTATGACACTGAGTAGAGGGGCTGTGCTCTGTATGACACTGAGTAGAAGGGCCATACCCTCTATGACACTGAGTAGAGGGGGTGTGCTCTATATGACACTGAGTAGAAAGGATTTTCTCAGTAGGGGGTGGGTTCCTATCAGTTTGTCGAAACTTCAGCAGTTCGAACACCATAAGTTCGAACTGTAAAGTTCGAAAACTGATTATCTTGAAGCTACGGAACACCAAATTCTTTCCCAGGGAAAGAATTTGGTGGGCTGTTTCTGTGGCTTCACTATTCCCTCCACTGTTGTGCGAATGTTATGGACCGGGTTAAGGTAAGTGTGCGAATGGACCGGGTTAAGGTGAGTGTACGATAGTTACGGACCTTAGGGTTAGGGAGCGGGTAAGGTGAGCATGCGATAGTTATGGACCTTAGGGTTAGTGAGCGGGTAAGGTGAGTATCCGATAGTTACGGACCTTAGGGTTAGGGTTTGGGTTAAGGTAAGTGGATAGATGGATGGTAGTGTATGTACGGTTTAGTGTAGGGTTAGAAGTAGGGTTTTCTGGAGTGTATATGTGTGGATTATTTATTTTGGTGTGCTTGTGTTGTGTGTGTGTTTTCTTGGAACAGCGATTTTTTTCTCTGGGAAAAAAAAATCGCTGTTCTAAGTCTGCGATGGTTTTGCACTTGGAGGGTGGAGGTTTGAGCATATGGTGTTCAAACTTCAGCCGTTTTGTCGAAGTGATATGGACCCATACAGGGCCATGCAGTGGATGACACAGAATAGATAGGCAGTGATCTATATGACAAAGAGCAGAGGGGCTGTGCTTTGTATGACACTGAGTAGAGAGGCTGTGTTCTGTATGGCAGTGATTAGAGAGGCTGTGCTCTTTATGACACTGAGTAGAGGGGCCATGCTCTCTATGATAATGAGTACAGGGACCTTCTTCTGTATGACACTGAGTAGAAAGGCTGTGCTCTTATCACTGAGTAGAGTGGTTGTGCTCTTATGACACTGAGTAGAGAGACTGTGCTTTGCATGACACTGAGTAGAGAGGCAGTGTTTTGTATAAAACAAAGTTAAATGGCTGTTCTCTTTATGACACTGATTAGAGGACCTGTGCCTGGTATGACACTGAGTGTAGGGTCTGTACTCTGTATGACACTCAGTAGAGGAGTCGTGCTCTGTATGACATGAGTTAATGCGCCGTGCTCTGTATGACACTGAGTAGAAGGGCTGTGCTTAAGTAGAGAGGCTGTGCTCTGTATCCCACTGACTAGAGGGTCTGTGCTCTGCATGAAATTGAATAGAGAGGCTGTGCTCTGTATGACACTTAGTAGAGGGGCTGTGATCTGTATAACACTGAGTAGAGTGGCCATGCTCTGTATGACACTGAGTAAAGGCTTTGTGCTCTGTATGACACTGAGTAGAGAGACTGTTCTGTTTATGACACTGAGTAGAATGGCCGTGCTCTGTATGACATTGAGTACAGGGGCTGGGTTCTATATGACCTGAGTAGAGAGGCTGTGCTCTCTATGACACTGAGTAGAGGGTCCGTGCTCTGTATGACACTGAGTTAAAGGGCCATACTCTGTATGACACTAAGTAGAGGGGCTGTGCTTGAGTAGAAAGGCTGTGCTCTGTATGACACTGAGTAGAGGGGCTGTGCTCTGTATGAAATTGAGTAGAAGGGCTGTGCTCTCTATGACTCTGAATAGACAGGCTCTGCTCTGCATGACACAGAGTAGAGGGGCTGTGCTCTGCATGACACTGAGTAGAAGGGCTGTGCTCTGTATGACACTGAGTTGAAAGGCCATGCTTTGTATGACACTAAATAGAGGGGCTGTGATTTGTATGACACTGAGTAGAGTGGCCATTCTCTTTATGACACTGAGTAAAGGGTATGTGCGGTGTATGACACTGAGCAGAAGGATTGTGTTCTTATGACACTGCGTAGAGAGGCTGTGCTCTGTATGAGACTGAGTAGAGGGTCCGTGCTCTGTATGACACAAGGAAGAAATTTTGTGCTCAATATGACAATGAATAGACAGGCTGTTAATCTATGACATTGAGTAGAGGGGCTGTGCCCTGTATGACACCGAGAAGATGGCCTATGCTCTGTATGACACTGAATGGAGGGACCATGCTCTGTATGGTACTGAGTAGAGAGGCTGTGCTCTGTATGTTACTGAGTAGAGAGCCAGTGCTCTGTATGACACTGATTAGAGGGGCCGTGATCTGGATGACACTGAGTAGAGGGACTGTGCTCTGTATGACTGAGTAGAGAGGCTGTGCTCTTTATGACTTTGAGTAGAGGGGCAGTGCTCTGTATGACACTGAGTACAGGGGCCTTTTTCTGTATGACAATAATTAGAGAAGCTGTGGTCTGTATGACATTAAGTAAAGGGGTTGTTCTCTTATGACACTGATTAGAGGGCTGTGGTCTGTATGACAATGAGTACCGAGGCCGTGCTCTGTATGACACTGAGTTAAATGGCCGTGCTCTCTATGACAGTGAGTAGAGGAGCTGTGCTCTGTATGACACTGAGTATAGGGGCTGGGCTCTATATGACACTGAGTAGAGGGGTCGTGCTCTGTATGACACTAAGTTAAAGGACCGTGCTCTGTATGACACTGAGTAGAAGGGCTGTGCTCTGTATGACACTGAGTTGAAAGACCATGCTTTGTATAACACTGAATAGAGGGGCTGTGATTTGTATGACACTGAGTAGAGTGGCCATTCTCTTTATGACACTGAGTAAAGGGTCTGTGCGGTGTATGACACTGAGCAGAAGGATTGTGTTCTTATGACAAGCGTAGAGAGGCTGTGCTCTGTATGAGACTGAGTAGAGGGTCCGTGCTCTGTATGACACAAGGTAGAAAAATTGTGCTCAGTATGACAATGAATAGACAGGCTGTTAATCTATGACATTGAGTAGAGGGGCTGTGCCCTGTATGACACTGAGAAGATGACCTATGCTCTGTATGACACTAAATGGAGGGACCATGCTCTGTATGGTACTGAGTAGAGAGGCTGTGCTCTGTATGTTACTGAGTAGAGAGCCTGTGCTCTGTATGACACTGATTAGAGGGGCCGTGATCTGGATGACACTGAGTAGAGGGACTGCGCTCTGTATGACACTTAGTAGAGAGGCTCTGCTCTTTATGACTTTGAGTAGAGAGGAAGTGCTCTGTATGACACTGAGTACAGGGGCCTTTTTCTGTATGACAATAATTAGAGAAGCTGTGGTCTGTATGACATTAAGTAAAGGAATTGTTTTCTTATGACACTGATTAGAGGGCTGTGGTCTGTATGACAATGAGTACCGAGGCCGTGCTCTGTATGACACTGAGTTAAAGGGCCGTGCTCTCTATGACAGTGAATAGAGGAGCTGTGCTCTGTATGACACTGAGTATAGGGGCTGGGCTCAATATGACACTGAGTAGAGGGGTCGTGCTCTGTATGACACTAAGTTAAAGGACCGTGCTCTGTATGACACTGAGTAGAGTGGCTGTGCTTGATTAGAGAGGCTGTACTCTGTATGACACTGAGTAGTGGGGCCGTGCTCTGTATGACATTGAGTAGAAGGGCTTTGCTCTGTATGACTCTGAATAGACAGGCTGTGCTCTGCATGACTCAGAGTATTGGAGCCGTGCTCTGCATGACACTGAATAGAAAAGCTGTGCTCTGTATGACACTGAGTTGAGAGGCATGCTCTGTATGACACTGACTAGAGGGGCCATGATCTATATGACACTGAGTAGAGTGGCCATGCTCTGTATGACACTGAGTAAAGAGTCTGTGCTCTGTATGACACTGAGTAGAGAGGCTGTGCTGTTTATTACACTGAGTAGAATGGCCATGCTCTTTACGCCATTGAGTACATGGGCCATGTCCTGTATGACACTGAGCTAAAGGGCTGTGCTCTGTATGACATTGAGTAGAGGGGTTGTGCTTAATTAGGGAAGCTGTGTTCTGTAAAATACTGAGTAGAGGGGCCGTGATCTCTATGACATTGAGTAGCAGGGCTGTGCTCTGTATGACTTTGAGTAGACAGGCTGTGCTCTACATGACACAGAGTAGAAAGGCCATGCTCTGTATGACACTGATTGGAGGAACCGTGATCTGTATGACACTGAGAAGAGTGGTCATTGCCTGTATGGCACTGAGTAATGTGTTTGTGCTCTGTATGGCACTAAGTAGAGAGGCTGTGCTCTGTATGACACTTAGTAGAGAGGCCATGCTCTGTATGTCACTGATTAGGGGGGCCATGATCTGTATGACACTGAGTAGAGTGGCAATGGTCTGTATGACACTGAGTAACGTGTTTGTGCGCTGTATGACTCTAAGTAGAGAGGCTGTGCTGTTTATGACACTGAATTGAGTGGCCGTGCTCTGTATGACATTGAGTACTAGGGCCATGTTCTGTATGACACTGAGTAGAGAGGCTGTTCTCTGTATGACACTGAGTAGAGGGGTTGTGCCCTTATGACACTGAGTAGAGAGGCTGTACTCTGTATGACACTGAGTATAGTGTCCATGCTCTGTATGACATGGAGGAGAAAGACTGTGCTCTTTATGACAATGAATAGACAGGCTGTTTATCTATGATACTGATTAGAGGGACTGTGCTCTGTATAACACAAAGTAGAGATGAATCTGCTCTGTATGGCAAGGAGTAGAGGGGCCGTGCTCTGAATGACACTAAGTAGAGAGGCTGTGCTTTGTTTGACACTCAGTAGGGAGGCTGTGATCTGTATGACCCTTAGTAGAGGGGTTCTGCCCTTATGACACTGATTAGAGGGGCTGTGCTCTGTATGATACTGTGTAGAGAGACCATGCTCTGTATGACACTGAGTAGAGTGTCTGTGCTCTGTATGCCACTGAGTACAGAGCCCGTGCTCTTTATGACACCAAGTAGAGGGGCAGTGCTCTGAATAACACTAAGTAGAGAGGCTGTGCTCTGTATGACACTGAGTAGAGAGTCCATGCTCTGTATAGCACTGAGTAGAGGGATTGTGCCCTTATGACACAGAGTAGAGGGGATGTGCTCTGTATGACACTGAGTAGAAGGGCCATGCCCTCTATGACACTTAGTAGAGGGGTATGCTCTGTATAACACTGAGTAGATAGGATGTGCTCTGTATGACACTCAGTACAGGGGCCGTGCACTGAATGACACTGAGCAGAGGGGCCGTGCTCTGTATGACACTGAGTACAGGGCCTTTTCTGTATGACACTGAGTAGAAAGGCTGTGGTCTGTATGACATTGAGTAAAGGGCTTGTGCTTTTATGACACTGAGTAGAGGGCGGTGCTCTGTATGACACTGAGTATCGAGGCCATGCTTTGTATGACACTGAGTTAAAGGGCTGTGCTCTCCATGACACTGAGTAGAGGAGCTATGTTCTGTATGACATTGTCTATAGGGGCTGTGGTCAGTATGACACTGAGTTGAGGGGCCGTGCTCTGTATGACATTGAGTACAGGGGCTGGGTTCTATATGACCTGATTAGAGAGGCTGTCCTCTGTACGACACTGCGTAGAGGGGCCGTGCTCTGTATGACACTGAGTTAAAGGGCCGTGCTCTGTATGACACTGAGTAGAGGGTCTGTGCTTGCATAGAAAGGCTGTGCTCTGTATGACACCGAGTAGAGGGGCTGTGCTCTGTATGAAATTGAGTAGAAGGGCTGTGCTCTGTATGAAATTGAGTAGAAGGGCTGTGCTCTGTATGACTCTGAATAAACAGGCTCTGCATGACACAGATTAGAGGGGCCATGCTCTGCATGACACTGAGTAGAAGGGCTGTGCTCTGTATGACACTGAAAAGAGGGGCTGTGCTCTCTATGACACCTAGTAGAGTGACTGTGCTCTGTATGACACTGAGTATAGAGTCCGTGCTCTGTATGACACTGAGTAGAGTGGCTGTACCCTTATGACACTGAGTAGAGGGGCTGTGCTCTGTATGACACTGAGTAGAAGGGCCATACCCTCTATGACACTGAGTAGAGGGGGTGTGCTCTATATGATACTGAGTAGAGAGGATTTTCTAAGTAGGGGGTGGGTTCCTATCAGTTTGTCAAAACTTCAGCAGTTCGAACACCATAAGTTCGAACTGTAAAGATCGAAAACTGATTATCTTGAAGCCATGGAACACCAAATTCTTTCCCAGGGAAAGAATTTGGTGGGCTGTTTCTGTGGCTTCACTATTCCCTCCACTGTTGTGCGAACATTACGGACCAGGTTAAGGTAAGTGTGCGAATGGACCGGGTTAAGGTGAGTGTACAATAGTTACGGACCTTAGGGTTAGGGAGCGGGTAAGGTGAGCATGCAATAGTTATGGACCTTATGGTTAGTGAGCGGGTAAGGTGAGTGTCCGATAGTTACGGACCTTAGGGTTAGGGTTTGGGTTAAGGTAAGTGGATAGATGGATGGTAGTGTATGTACGGTTTAGTGTAGGGTTAGAAGTAGGGTTTTCTGAAGTGTATAAGTGCGGATTATTTTGGTGTGCTTGTGTTGTGTGTGTGTTTTCTTGGAACAGCGATTTTTTTCGGTGGGAAAAAAATCGCTGTTCTAAGCCTGCAATGGTTTTGCACTTCAAGGTTAGAAGTTTGAGCATATGATGTTCAAACTTCTGCCATTTCGTCGAAGTGATATAGACCCATAGAGGGCCATGCTCTGGATGACACAGAGTAGATGGGCAGTGATCTATATGACACTGAGCAGAGTGACTGTGCTTTGTATGACACTGAGTAGAGAGGCTGTGTTCTGTATGACACTGAGTAGAGAGGCTGTGCTCTTTATGACACAGAGTAGAGGGGCCATGCTCTCTATGATACTGAGTACCTGGGCCTTCTTCTGTATGACACTGAGTAGAGAGGCTGTGCTCTGTATGGCACTGAGTAAAGGGGTTGTGCTCTTATGACGCTGAGTAGAGGGACTGTGCTTTGTATGACACTGAGTAGAGAGGCTGTGTTTTGTATAAAACAAAGTTAAATGGCTGTGCTCTTTATGACACAGAGTAGAGGACCTGTGCCTTGTATGACACTGAGTGTAGGGTCTGTGCTCTGTATGACACTCAGTAGAGGAGCCGTGCTCTGTATGACACGAGATAATGTGCCGTGCTCTGTATGACACTGAGTAGAAGGGCTGTGCTTAAGTAGAGAGGCTGTGCTCTGTATCACACTGACTAGAGGGTCCATGCTCTGTATGAAATTGAATAGAGAGGCTGTGCTTTGTATGACAATGAGTAGACAGGTTGTGCTCTGCATTACACAGAGTAGAGGGTCCTTGTTCTGTATGACACTGAGTAGAATGGGTGTGAGCTGTATCACATTGAATACAGGGGCTGTGTTCTGTATGACACTGAGTAGACAGGCCATGCTCTGTATGACACTTAGTAGAGGGGCTGTGATCTGTATGACACTGAGTAGAGTGGCCATGCTCTGTATGACACTGAGTAAAGGCTCTGTGCTCTGTATGGCACTGAGTAGAGAGGCTGTGCTGTTTATGACACTGAGTAGAATGGCCGTGCTCTGTATGACATTGAGTACAGGGGCTGGGTTCTATATGACCTGAGTAGAGAGGCTGTGCTCTGTATGACACTGAGAAGAGGGGCCGTGCTCTGTATGACACTGAGTTAAAGGGCCGTGCTCTGTATGACACTGAGTAGAGGGGCTGTGCTCTGTATGAAATTGAGTAGAAGGGCTGTGCTCTGTATGACTCTGAATAGACAGGCTCTGCTCTGCATGACACAGAGTAGAGGGGCTATGCTCTGCATGATACTGAGTAGAAGGGTTGTGCTCTGTATGACACTGAGTTGAAAGGCCATGCTTTGTATGACACTGAATAGAGGGGCTGTGATTTGTTTGACACTGAGTAGAGTGGCCATGCTCTTTATGACACTGAGTAAAGGGTCTGTGCAGTGTATGACACTGAGAAGAAGGATTGTGTTCTTATGACACTGCCTAGAGAGGCTGTGCTCCGTATGAGACTGAGTAGAGGGTCCGTGCTCTGTATGACACAAGGTAGAAAAATTGTGCTCAGTATGACACCGAATAGATAGGCTGTTAATCTATGACATTGAGTAGAGGGGCTGTGCCCTGTATGACACTGAGAAGATGGGCTATGCTCTGTATGACACTGAATGGAGGGACCATGCTCTGTATGGTACTGAGTAGAGAGGGTGTGCTCTGTATGACACTGATTAGAGGGGCCGTGATCTGGTTGACACTGAGCAGAGGGACTGCGCTCTGTATGACACTGAGTAGAGAGGCTGTGCTCTTTATGACATTGAGTAGAAGGGCAGTGCTCTGTATGACACTGAGTACAGGGGCCTTTTTCTGTTCTCTTATGACACTGATTAGAGGGCTGTGGTCTGTATGACAATGAGTACCGAGGCTGTGCTCTCTATGACACTGAGTTAAAGGGCCGTGCTCTCTATGACAGTGAGTAGAGGAGCTGTGGTCTGTATGACACTGAGTATAGGGGCTGGGCTCTATATGACACTGAGTAGAGCGGCCGTGCTCTGTATGACATTGTGTAGAAGGGCTTTGCTCTGTATGACTCTGAATAGACAGACTGTGCTCTGCATGACTCAGAGTATTGAGGCCATGCTCTGCATGTCACTGAGTAGAAAAGCTGTGCTCTGTATGACACTGAGTTGAGAGGCCATGCTCTGTATGACACTGAGTAGAGTGGCCATGCTCTGTATGACACTGAGTAGAGAGGCTGTGCTGTTTATTACACTGAGTAGAATGGCCATGCTCTTTATGCCATTGATTACAGGGGCCATGTCCTGTATGACACTGAATTAAAGGGCTGTGCTCTGTATGACATTGAGTAGAGGGGCTGTGCTTAAGTAGGGAATCTGCGTTCTGTAAAATACTGAGTAGAGGGGCCGTGATCTCTATGACATTGAGTAGCAGGGCTGTGCTCTGTATGACTTTGAGTAGACAGGCTGTGCTCTGCATGACACAGAGTAGAGAGGCCATGCTCTGTTTGACACTGATTAGAGGAGCCGTGGTCTGTATGACACTGAGTAGAGTGGCAATGGTCTGTATGACACTGAGTAATGTGTTTGTGAGCTGTATGACACTAAGTAGAGAGGCTGTGCTGTTTATGACACTGAGTTGAGTGGCCGTGCTCTGTATGAAATTGAGTACTGGGGCCATGTTCTGTATGACACTGAGTAGAGAGGCTATTCTCTGTATGACACTGAGTAGAGGGGTTGTGCTCTGTATGACACTGAGTATAGTGTCCGTGCTCTGTATGACATGGAGTAGAAAGACTGTGCTCTCTATGACACTGAATAGACAGGCTGTTTATCTATGATACTGATTAGAGGGGCTGTGCTCTGTATAACACAAAGTAGAGATGAATATGCTCTGTATGACACAGAGTAGAGAGGCTGTGCTCTGAATGACACTAAGTAGAGAGGCTGTGCTTTGTTTGACACTCAGTAGGGAGGCTGTGATCTGTATGACCCTTAGTAGAGGGGTTCTGCCCTTATGACACTGATTAGAGGGGCTGTGCTCTGTATGATACTGAGTAGGGAGACCATGCTCTGTATGCCACTGAGTAGAGTATCTGTGCTCTGTATGCCACTGAGTACAGAGCCCGTGCTCTTTATGACACCAAGTAGAGGGGCCATGCTCTGAATAACACTAAGTAGAGAGGCTGTGCTCTGTATGACACTGAGTAGAGAGTCCGTGTTCTGTATAGCACTGATTAGAGGGATTGTGCCCTTATGACACTGAGTAGAGGGGATGTGCTTTGTATGACACTGAGTAGAAGGGCCATGCCCTCTATGACACTGAGTAGAGGGGTATGCTCTGTATAACACTGAGTAGGTAGGATGTGCTCTGTATGACACTCAGTACAGGGGCCATGCACTGAATGACACCGAGCAGAGGGTCCGTGCTCTGTATGACACTGAGTACAGGGCCTTTTAGTGTATGACACTGAGTATAAAGGCTGTGGTCTGTATGACATTGAGTAAAGGGGTTCTGCTTTTATGACACTGAGTAGAGCGCTGTGCTCTGTATGACACTGAGTAGCGAGGCCATGCTTTGTATGACACTGAGTTAAAGGGCTGTGCTCTCCATGACACTGAGTAGCGGAGCTATGTTCTGTATGACATTGTCTATAGGGGCTGTGGTCAGTATGACACTGAGTTGAGGGGCTTTGTGTTTAGTCGATCAGTGTAATGAAAGATACTAAAACTGAGAATTTTTTGATGAGGAAACCTTGAGGTTGCTCAAGCTGGTTTAGGTGGTTGGCTAGGTAAATGATGACTGCTGTATTATATTCAGTAATGGGCTTAATAAGGGGTAAATAATGTTGCACTGTAACGTCTATGTACCTTGAAGAAATATCACAAAGGATAAATTATGTAAGGTAAAAGGAACTTCTAACTAAGAAAGATAAATGCTATTGTCAAAGGGGAGTCAGTTATGAACATATGCACTCAAGTCTCTTATGACTGTGTTATCTATACAGTAAACTGTACTGATGCTAGATTTGTTTTTATTATTTGACATTTGTTTAACAGTGAGGTCCAACTGAGCTAGAATCCCATTTTTAGTGGAGGCCACAGGAAGAAAAGTTCCACATATAAAATATGATATTTAAAAAGAGTATAACATTAAAAAGTTTAACATTACGATAAACACTTTGGGGCAGGTTACAATCATTACAATAGTTGTTGGATCAAAATAGAAGAATCATTACAATATTTGTAGTTTCAAACTAAGGCAATTACTAGTTTTACACAGAATTAAATAATGCAAATATATTGGGGTATACGATAATTAGTTTGCAAATGTGAAGGCTGAAAGGCTAGCTAGATAGAATTTTGTTGATAATTCTGTGTCATTGTAAATATTAATATAATCCACAGGCTTGTTTTTACAAATGCAAGAAAACAAAATTTAGGAAGACTGTGTTATTTGCTGAACTTCAAAAATGTAACCATAGTGCAACCTGCTGGAAGAAAGCTGTTAAGTAAAGAATTACCACTGTGTTTGATCTCAAGCTTGGGGACAGGATGTCTGGACCAGCAAATTCTTTCTAATGTTTTAAGACAGAGATAATTGCTAGATTTTACATGTAAAAGTGTCTTTTATTACTGTGATGTCCTGGCCAGGTGCAACTTACAAAGAAATGAAAATTTTGAGTTTCTGTTAGCCTGGGAACTAAAGGAGAAGTGATAAAAATTATGTAATTTGAAATGACTCAGCAGTAATGTGCATGTCAGTTTAAGACTATCTCAAAGAGAAAGATTTGAGTATTTTGTATCTTTATCTAGATCTGACAACAACTCACCAGGCACTTGCTTTGCTCTGTAAGTAAAGTCTTAAAGATAGATCGAATATAGCCAGATTAGTCTAGCTGTCTTCTATATCTTTCTCAGACTATCCTACAGTATTGTTTTAAAGCATTTTTCTGTGATTTCTGAACTCTATTGGCACTGTGTTGAATTGAGGAATATTGACTTTTGTTTTAATTACTTATTATTAAATATTTTTAAACCTTTCAAATGTGGCTGTTTTGTGTAGAAACAATTTAAGCTCTTAGAGAGTACTTGCATGCATTTGGTGATACTGTCCAACCACTCCAATAGTCTTGCTGCTCTCAGTCACACTTGCTATTTGGATAACAGTAACATTACACAGTGAAATTGGTCATCCTTTGGGAAGGGCCTTATAGTAGCTGATATTAGTGGTTGCTGGCAGTCTGTCCTACCTAGTCTGGGCAGAAAGGGGGCACAGCTGGAGGACATGTGCCAGCCTTCCCCAGGAGTGTTTGTGTGTGCATAAATCAAATCTTAAAGTGTGTGTGTGTGTGTCAGCTACTTGGGCAGGGACACGAAGCACTGATTGGATAGAGAGGGTGCTAGAGGTTTTAGCTTGACCACTAGGATGAGATCTAGACCCTATAAATGTGCCAGTGGGGAGTGTTATTGGGGATCTGGAGAGAAAGGGAGAAACCAGCCCCAGACTGACTGTGATCTCTGTGTGCTCTTAACGGAAATTGTACTTTACTGTGTGTGTACTTGTTATCCCTCCAATGTGCACCCCCCTCACTGGTGCTAGTGGTGAGGATTGAGGCTCTATAATTAGCGGGCCAGTGTACGGGCATCACAGCAGGAATCAGATCATCATTCAAATATTTCTAAAACAGCATTGAGAAATAAAAGATGTACTGTATGACTGCATTCAAAATGTGGATACAAATATTATCAGTCCAGCACAGCAGCAATCAAATTTGAAGAACATTGTACAGTTTATCAGAGAATTGCGATGAGGTTTGTTATAAGCAGACAGGAAAAAATATAGAGTGGGAAGGAAGCTGGATGAGTAGAAATCTAGAGAGAATTATAGCTGAGCTCGGTGTTTGGAGAGGTTACGAGAGGACCTAGGATTGACTAGGGAATTTGACAAGAGTAGAAGTAAAGCAGAATAAAAAAGTGTTGGAGGAATGTAGAAGAAAAATTACAAGTTCAGCCTGGGATGAGCAGGAGCATAACTAACTGTCATTTAGATGAATTTTAAGCAGATTTTTGAGCAAAGTAGGGTTACTGATGTTTAGGATATTCTGAGGGCTGGAATTCCATGCTTTAGAGATGTGATGTGAATAAAGGGAGTCCCCAAATCTGTTACTGGATTTAGAAACTTTTAGCAGGAGTTCATTAGAGGATCTTAGGGATCTTCTATTAGTGTGGGTTTGTACCATGGTTTGGAGGGCTGGATATTTATCAGGTTGATATATGACAGAATGGGTTAGTATAAGATGGTTGAGGGACAGGAGGTTAGATAGGTTTAGTCATTTTAGTTGTCTGACGGCAACACAGGGATGGATTTGGTGAGGTAGGTTTGTTGCTAATTTGGTGATTTTGTGGTAATATGTTTCTAGCTTGTTTAAGTCTGATTTTCTAAGGTTTGTGAATATAGAGGAGGCATACTGTAGTGCAGATAATAGGTGAGTCCTGGCAATAGCTCGTCAGGAGGAGTTGGTAAGGTAAGGCTTAATTCTATAGAGATAACCTAGTTTTATGTTGGCTTTTTTAATGACAAGTGATACACGTTTGCCGCATATCAAACTGCTATCAATGGTGACATCTAATAACTTGGTTTATGAGATCAGCTCAATTAATGTATTGTTAGATGAGGCAATCCTAAAGTGATGAGTGAGGTTGTTGGATTTGTTATGGTTGTAAAGGAAAATAATTAATTTGGTTTTGTTAGGGTTTAGAATCAGCTGATGGTTGTGTAAGTAAGATTCAATGGCAGAAAAGGATTTTGGGGTAATTTTTGAATCTGTGGCAGGGAGGGCGCAGCACAGATGACATTGGAGTCATCTGCATATTGGATGAGAGTGGCAAGGCTGGTAGCACTATGGAGTTTACTTGTGAAGACAAAGAAAAGAACTGGGCCTAGTATTGAGCCTTGTGGGACACCAACAAGTATGGTTAGCAGGGGAAAGAGATCATTTTGCCACTTCACAGCCTGTTGACAATCAAAAAGATAGCTGTGTAACCAGAGGAGAACTTTTTGAGATATGTTAAGGGATGTAAGCTCATGTAAGAGCTTTGGGTGGGTATTGTGCCAAATGCCTTAGACATATCTAGAAAAACAGAGGAGACAATTTGCCAGTCATTTCTGAGTAGATTTACAGTGGTGATAAACTTAATAGGGCAGTTGTGGTGCTGTGTCTGGGTCAAAAGCCTTGTTATGAATTGGTTAGCAGATTTTTAGTTAACAGATGGTCCAATAATTAAGAGTGTATGCATTTTTCCAAAATGTTTAAAGAGGTGATAGAATGGAGATTGGTCTATAATTGGTAAGTTATAGTGAGGAACTGCCTTTGTGGAGAGGTATTACAAGGTGATTTTCCAAATCTTAGGGATGCATTGTTCAGAGATGGATCTATTAAGCAAGACTGATACAGGGTAACAAATGACATCAGCTTCTAAGTTGAGGTACTTATTTGGTAGCTAGCAGCAAGTGATGTGGGTTTTAGTTTGTTTAACAATTTTTTTTTTATTTTGTCTATTTGGCTGGGTTGGAGAAAGAGTGTAGCGGGGTAATATTGGTACCAGGTGGGGTGACTAGGGGAGTATTTTATTGCTTTTTATGAGCAAGAGTATAGAGTCAGTGAAGAAAGAGTTGAATTGGGTAGCTATACTTTCTTTAGATTTAGAGGTATTGAGGGTTGGGGTTGAGGGTTGTCCTGGATGTAGAAGTTGCTTAATGGCAGCCCAGATTTTTTTCTGGATTATTTTGGTGTTTATGTTGAATACTGGTATAGAAATGTTTTTTTATCATTCTTGATTTGTTTTTTGGATTTATATTCTTATGAAACTATAGTTAAGAAAGGAAGCATTTTCTTTGTTGTCTTGATATTTTGACCAGAGTTTGCCTCTTTGTTTTATTAGTTGTTTGGTTTCTTTAGTAAGCCAAGGACAGTAGTTAGCTTTAGTTCTAGCATTCCTGATAGGAGCCAGACTGTTGAGAACATCAAGAAATTTATTGTTAAAATATTGAACAGCTGAGTCTAGCAGGAGGTGTTTTAGGGGTGACC
The DNA here is from genome assembly GCF_019279795.1 of Protopterus annectens. NCBI lineage: Eukaryota > Metazoa > Chordata > Ceratodontiformes > Protopteridae > Protopterus > Protopterus annectens. The sequence goes on from NC_056732.1 coordinate 310,750,731, forward strand.
AGTCACAATTCTGCAGAAGTAATTTAAAAGTGTCCGTGGAAAAGTTTCTTTTGTTGCATACATGCTTGTATATCCTTATCTAAGGAAACTATTTTGCATTTCTTAGCTTGGAGAGTAAGCCCATAACCAATATATCAAGCATTTTCTGGTCCAGCCCTTCTGCAGAATTTGAGTATCAGACAAAAATTTGATAACCACTTACAGTTTGCAGTCATCAGCAAACACACCACTCTGATATTTTTCTGTCTAGATCAAATACCTCCAACATTACTGATATAGGTTCTATTAGACAGCCAATTACTAATGCAGCAAACTATGAATGGATTAATGTTGAGTTGGGAGAGTTTGTCAATAATCCCAGTAAAAGCGATATGCTAAAAACCTTGGAAAGTTCTAGATAAGCAGTGTGGATTGTATGCCTCTTATTCATGGCTGCAGTACCCCTTTCAAAGAACTCAAACAGGATGAGCAGGGATGATCTACTTTTTACAAAATCAAGTAACTGCGTATCCTGGGGTATAAGGTCACCTATATCATTCCTAGAATATTTCAGACAAAATTCTGTTTACATATTTGACTGAAATATTCTCACAAAATCATCACACTCCAGGTGCTTCAATAATTTTTTAACTTTTCTTATTTGTTCTTCAGACTACTATTACTGGACCTCACCCAGTCATCTGTCCTTCTGACACTCTGTCAGCTTCATCCCCTCCAATATATCCAGATACTTCACTATTCCATTTTCTCTTCAATGTATACTTCTTTAAATATTTCTCCGACACCACTACGATTTCTACTGGGTTGGTTGCATCTTTGTTCATGTGGTGGGAGTAATTTATTTATTTATTTTTTATTTTACATTTGTTAACCGGGAGAGTCCGACTGGATACATGTCCATTTTCAGCGGAGGCCCGGGGAGAAAAGCTCCAGGTACATAACAGACATATGAACATTATTGATGCAAAAAAAGGAAGATAGTTGAGTTCTAAATACAATATAAAGATACATTTACTTTTATCCTCCAGTTATTATTCCTCTCTAATTTTTCCTCAGTGTCTTGTTTGCAAATAACTATGCTAGTGTGTTGGATGTCTCTATTTCTGAATTGATTCCCTATAATTTTCATCTAAATTAACCAGTGTGTTTGATTCAGTTCTCCAAACAGTTAAAACATTCTCCCTTTCCTCCACATCAACTTTCAGCTTCTTCTGATAATGCGCTAGTCTCTCCTCCAATGGTTTTCATTTCCTTCTCTCTCTCTTCTGAGATTATAATGATTGCAGTTCTATCCGGATCTGTCATTTGTTTCCAATCTTTCACCACTTTTCCTATAACTACACTGCCAGATTGTTCGGTACCACATCTCCTAACAAATCATGTGATTTAACCCCTGTTCCAAATACTCTACAACTTTCAAATGACTGACCTTACTTCCACAGATCAATGCTCTCTAAAGAGAGAAACCTACTGTCCTCCATTACAATTATTTCCCTATCTATTTTCAATGTAAAAGTGTATAATGGAGGGAACTGACCCATTGTTATTAATAAATAATATTTCCCCACCCTGTTTACAGTTTTGTGACAGTCTCCCAGACCTTTCATATCTTCTCCTCCAATTTTTCTTGCCTTTTCAACAACTCCTCTTTCTTACACTTATCATTGCCCAAAAATCCCCTTTATTACTGTATCATTATTTCCCCATATTATTGCTGTGCTAAAGTCCAGTGCATCCACTTTTCCCTGAACTTTCTGATACACTTAAGTTTTGCCAGTGGGAACAAGATGTGTTTTATGCTCTATTATTACACATTTTCCATACAGATCTGTATACTTTTTTTTCTACCTCTTGAATTGTCTACGGCCTCAGTATTAACACTGCCTTTTTTCTCTCTTCCAACATCTCCAGTCCATGACTTATTGAACTCCTTAATTACTTCATTACCTGGGTAGGCCACAAAATGGGTTTCAGATAAAGCCATGTGTCATAACTATTCAACAATCTTGTGACAAAATGTGCTGTTTCATGATGAAGTACCCGCCAAGAGGAGAAAACGCTGAGAGAAGAAAGGAGCCACTTTTGAGACTTTTAGTATTTTTCCTCTGTTTATTTGCTAAGTTTTTCTGCATAGCCACCTATTTTGAGCATTTTCTGGCTTGTTAAATTTGATTTCTGCATTAGTAACTGTATTTAGAGCACAATCTACAGCTGTTTACTGAATTTCCTGTTTGCACTTATTTTTAAAATCATTTTTTTCTCAAAACTTGCATTTTATCTGTCTTTGGCCTAGCACTCTTGTGTGGGGTCATTTACTGCACTGTTATAACTTGATGATACTTGTTAACCTCTGCTATCTCTGAAAAAAAAAAAAAAATCTTGCTTTTTTCCCTCTTTTCTGAGATTTAAAAAAGTTCAGTTACAGGCTTGCTGTTCTTGAACTGTTTGTAAGTTTCTGTGAGGCCATTTTTTGCTTGGGCTAAAGGAAAGTCTCTCTGTTGATCAGTGACAGTGAAAAAGATTGAGCAGCCTGCCTGCCCCTGTGGGAGTGGTTACTGACTTGAAACTGTAGTTTTATTGGCCATTTTGGGTCATTTCCAAAACTCCTTCATCTTCCTCTCTTATAACCCTCTTTTGCACGATTTTGCGCGTTTTTGAGCATAGCGCAACAACGGGTAGTGTCGCCTAATTGGGTTTAAACTATTCCTGGCTCCACAAAGTCTGCTCTTCACTTTTTCCCTTAGAACTGCTCTATCTCTCAATATAAACACCATATTCTCATTCTAAGGCCCTTCACTGGTCCAATTAAGTAATCCTACAAGTTAGTACTATTAAACCATAAGCACTACTTACTCTTATACTCTCTACGATTACCCTGTCCTCTATTGGTCCATCTTAAATTCAGTTTCCCTGTTACTCTAGCATGTCCAAAGGTCAGTCAATGGTTTCCTCTCCAGTCCAGCTGGTGAATCTGGGAATTTTGAGGCAATGTTACAACTGTCTCATGTACACGGACAACCCTCTCCTCCTCCAAACAGGTTCAAATATATGTGAGAGATGCAACTATTTAACCAAACTGGAAGCTGAGCTCTCTCATCTCAAAACTGGTGTAACCAGTCAGGAGGAGAAGGTAACCTCACACAACACAATTCCAGTATCACATAGTCCCACCACATCAGCGAACCAAACACATAAATACGCAAAAACATACTCGGAGGCTCTAAATAAAAATCTACCTAAGCAACAGAGACCTCCAAAGCAGACATCCAAGCAAACGCTACCTCAAAACAAAACACATAAAACACATAACCCACAAAGTCAGTGTGCCAAGCAGCCACAGCCCTTAAGGCTGAATAACACAACTGATACTCTTGTTATAGGTGACTCTATTGTCAGACACACTGACGTCCCGCTCACCAGGCTGAATAAAGAGAAGGTCACGGTGAGCTGCCTGTCGGGTGCTAGGATCCGACACATAACGCAAGCACTCAGGTCACTCCAAAACAAATACAAATATGACTCAGTCATTGTACATGCTGGTGTGAATGACCTGAGACGTACCTCCCTGGACTACATGAAAAGAGACATAGAGGAGCTCTCTGATCATGTAGCCCAGGCTGGTATGACCCTGACCTTGAGCAGCATCTTACCCTCACCTAGAATGATGCCACAGTACAAAGACAAAATGATCGATTTTAACAATTGGCTAAAATTTTGGTGTCATTTAAAGGGGATCCAGTGTCTGTCAGCCTGGGATGACATGCTCGACAAGCCACGTTGCTTCGCTAGGGACGGCTTGCACCTGTCACCACTGGGCTTTTGGATATTGGCAAAGGCTCTTGCCACCCCCATAGTGCCTTTTTTAGGCAAGGCTCAAAAGTCAAACCCACCCCCATAGACAGCACAATGAACAAGAAACTAAGGGTAATGCTGCTAAATGCCAGAAGTCTTAACCTCAAGATGCATGCACTTGAAGCTCTCCTCAGTATGGAGAACATCGATATCTGTGCAGTGACAGAAACCTGGTTCAAGGCTCCAGAGAGCACCCCAGCACTACCAGGCTATACCTCATATCATGCTTTTCGGCCCCAAAACCCGGACCGAACCACAAAAGGAGGGGGAGTTTCCATATTTATCAAGGATATCCACACCTCCAGGTTAGTGGCATTGCACAAAGTATCGGAGACCATCCATGTGCAACTAACAGTGGGCAAGACTGATTTTCAGTTTATAGCATCCTACAGACCACCCTCTCAAAGTCAGGAATCTCATTCGGCCTTTCTGAAAACATTGGAGAACATGAAGATCTCTCAGAACACCATTATACTGGGCGACTTCAACTACCCAAACATTGACTGGGAGCACTACTCAAGCCCCAGCACCTTAGCCCAAAGATTCCTGGAAATTATAAACTCAAATGCTATGGAACAACTAGTCACCACTCCCACAAGAGGGGACAACATACTAGACCTGATCATTACCAACATGGGGACTCTATGCTCCACACCAGAAGTATATCCCTCATTGGTAAGATCAGACCATAAATTAATTTCACTGGATGTCCACATCCCGACCTCACCCCCAGCTCAGAAAACCACAGTGAAAAACTTCTCAAAAGCGAACTTCTCACTTCTCAAAACCAAAGTGGAATCCTTCAAGGCCCCAGGGCCAGTGGAAACTACAGCCCAAACTGCAGAATCCTATATAAATGCATTCTACGGACATCTCCAGGAATGCATGGATCATGCTATCCAAAACAAAACCAAGACCCAATCATCCAAAGGCAGGCATCCAGTCTGGTGGACCCCTGCCATAAATAAACTGTACAACAGAAGGAGGAAGCTACTACATGATAGAGCAAAATCCCTAATAGGGAGGGCATCTCTGATCAGTACTAGCAAAAAATTACGATCCCTCATAAAATCCTCCAAGGCCAGCTTCGAAAGAAAAATTGCACAGGACACCAAAGACAATCATAAGCTTTTTTCAGTTATGTTAGAAACCTGGGATGCAACTCCCAGACTTGTTCTGAGTTGATTCTAAATGACAAAAAATACACTGAACCCACAGACATCGCCAATATCCTGGCAGACAGGTTCAGTGCAAACTTCTCCAAAAGAGCAAGTATCTATCCCAGCAGAGGGCTGCCTCCCAAACATCTCAGATGCTCAGGTGAAGGCTTCCATCTCCAAAGCAAAAAACACTGCTTCCATGGGACCAGATGGCGTCCCAGGTTGCGTCCTACATGAACTACAAGAGGAACTAATCCCTCAAATAAAACAGCTATACAATCTCAGCCTCACTACAGGATATGTGCCCACAGAATGGCGTACAGCAACAGTGGTCTCACTCCACAAAGGTGGAGCCTCTACGGACCCTGGAAACTATCGCCCCATAAGCCTGACTAGCTTAGTCTGCAAGGCTATGGAGAGGATCGTCATGGAGCTCATAAACAAAGACATTGGGGACCTACAGACACTAGATCCTACCCAGTTCGGCTTTGTCAAGGGCAGATCCTGCCTTTTGAACCTGGTTGACTTCTTTGAAACCATCGTTCCACCAGGCATTCAAACCACAACCTGACATAAAATACTGGTGATTAAGCGGCCAGATTTTTAAAAACTTCATCAGAATCACAGTTTGCAATGAAAACAGCTATCTTTATATTCAAAGTATGAGCCCTTATTGGTTAACTGATAAATTCACATTAATGGATGTCATACTCTCAAAATTGTAACCCTTCATTTTATTTTGGTCAAGATAAATACTTTTCCAAAACTGTTATCTGTTATCTAACCATACATAGAATTAATGCTGTTGTGAATGCAATATATTCACAGACTGTGAATATCAAAATAATGGGTTGTTATAAATTCAGTCATGAACAGAATCAGCTATATACATATATTATTATAAATACAAATGTAAATATAGATATAAATATAAATATAAGCATAAATATAAGCATGAATATAAAGTGCAAAAAAATAAAAATATATATATGTAATAATAATACCATGGGTGTAAAATGCATCAAAATACATAGAATCATGTAAATAAATAAATAAATAAATAATTCCATTTGTCAACAAAAATTCACTAACCATTTTAATTCCAGCCTATATATATGTTATATTGTTCCTTATTTAAAAACTCATATAAATAATTAGAATTAAAATACAATGTATACTTGATTAAATAATCAATTATGCATAATATATTACATTATAAAATATACTTATAAAATATACTTATAAAATTTGTATACTATAGAAAATGTATGTATGAAATATGTATAATTATTTTGTTATTATTTTGTTACTATTTGAGGTTGTTTGCTACTATTTGGGGTTGTTTGCCAAAAGTTTTAGAGATGGTCATTCATCCCTTTAGGTCCACAAGCATCCAATTTAAGTTGCCAGATTAACTCTGTACTCTAATAATCTCCACCTCTATCATTCTTTTTTACTTCTTCTAATACCCAAAATTTAAAATTGGCTTTTACACAAATATTTGTGTGTCTAAATAGGGCATTGTTCTCATTTCTCCTGGAAATGTCCCTCATGTGCTCATAAATATCGCTTTCTGTTGCCTCAGTCAGTTTGCCCACATAATATAATCCACAGGCCACACAGTAGGCAAGATATACCACCCCCTTGGTATTGCATGTAAAATATCCTTTAACACTGAGCTTATCTTCACAACCTTTAAGAGTTACTTGATATAAATGAACATTGCCCACATCTACCACATTTATGTGTGCCAGCCTTTCTGACAAATTTTTCTTTTCAAATAGTTTTTAAAATTTAAATTTTTCTATATGTAAATCTTAATGGCTGTTGAAAAACAGATAAACTATTGGACATATTGGAAAAATATTCCAAATTTCATGTATTCCCTTTGTATCCATTCACATCCTTTATGGTAAGTAAAAATCAATCTAGGAATTTCTTCGTTATTAATATTTACATTTATACCTTTCCTATTATTTGACATAGTAGCATCACGTATTCTGTATTTCGCTTTTTTTATTTCTTTTACATTCTTAATTAAATCTACTGGGTAACCTCTTCCATAAAAAGCTTTGTAATTTTATCCATTTCACACCTACACTTTTGTTGTCACTGGTCATCCTAGATGCTCTGACCATTTGCCCCTTGATAATATTCCTTTTCAAATATAGGTGATCACTTTAAACAACTTTTCCTATATACCCTTGATTGATAAATCTTATAAAAGCCATTTAAATTTTGGGTATTAGAAGAAGTCTATTAGAGTACAGAGAGTTAATCCAACCTCAAATAGTAACAAAATAATAACAAAATAATTATACATATTTCATACATACATTTTCTATAGTATACAAATTTTATAAGTATATTTTATAAGTATATTTTATAATGTAATATATTATGCATAATTGATTATTTAATCAAGTATACATTGTATTTTAATTCTAATTATTTATATGAGTTTTTAAATAAGGAACAATATAACATATATAGGCTGGAATTAAAATGGTTAGTGAATTTTTGTTGACAAATGGAATTATTTATTTATTTATTTATTTACATGATTTCCTATGTATTTTTGATGCATTTACACCCATGGTATTATTATTACATATATATATATTTTTTAGCACTTTGCACTTTATATTCATGCTTATATTTATGCTTATATTTATATTTATATCTATATTTACATTTGTATTTATAATAATATATGTATATAGCTGATTCTGTTCATGACTGAATTTATAACAACCAACGAATATTTTGATATTCACAGTCTGTGAATATATTGCATTTCACAACAGCATTAATTCTATGTATGGTTAGATAACAGATAACAGTTTTATGTATAATAGGAAAAGTATTTATCTTGACCAAAATAACAGGAATGAAGGGTTACAATTTTGAGAGTATGACATCCATTAATTGTGAATTTATCAGTTAACCAATAAGGGCTCATACTTTGAATATAAAAGATAGCTGTTTTTTCATTGCAAACTGTGATTCTGATGAAGTTTTTAATCACCAGTATTTTATGTCAGGTTGTGGTTTTGTGAATTTTTGTGTTAATAAAACGAAGGAATTAATTGGAGCCTGTTATTCCTTACGAATGCCTGGTGGAATATTCAAGTGACTGGTGGAGGATAGCCCTTTGAGGTTTTTTCTTTTTCAAACTGTGTAACAGAGTGAGGTGTTTGTGGTTCTTTGAAACCATCACCAAAGCCATAGATGAAGGGAAGGTAGTCCACACAGCCTATCTGGACCTTGCAAAGGCATTTGACACAATACCCCACTCGGGCATCATAGATAAGCTATCCAGCTTAAATATAAACCCCTATGTCACAAGATGGGTCACAAACTGGTTCAAAGACAGAACCCACAGAGTGAGAGTTGCTGGAGCCATGTCAGACTCGAAACTGGTCACAAGTGGCATCCCACAGGGTTCTGTCCTGGGACCACTCTTGTTCGGTATATACTTTTCCGAGGTACAGGCAAACATTGGAGGACTATGGCTCACCAAGTTTGCAGACAACTGCAAACTGGGCACCATAATCAACTCTCCAGCTGACACAAACATCCTTCAAAAAGGTCTCACAGAGACAGATAACTGGTGCCAGTGCCATGGTTTAAAGCTAAATGCCAAAAAATGTATAGTCATACCCTTTGGCAAAAACAATGTGCCCACAAATTACCACATAGGCGGAAACCCATTAAGTACAGCGAAAGTTATTAGGGACCTGGGGACCCAAGTTGATAGCAATCTCTCCTTTGAAAACCACATTGCCAAAGTGTTTAGAAAGACCTTCTACATAGCCCACCTCATCACGAAGGGTTTCACATCTAGCTCAAGAGAGGTAATCGTGCCCCTTTATTCATCCCTCATCAGGCCCATCATAGAATACAATGCCCCTTTTGGGATGTACCCTACCCGACACCTGCAGCAATTAGAAAGACCCCAAAAGTATCTCACCAAGAGGATCAAGGGTCTCAAACAGATGCCATATGCTGCTCGGTTAAAAAAACTCCAGCTCTACTCAGTTGCATACCACCTACTTCGAGGCGATCTATGCCTGACATACAAAGCTATGTCAATTCCAAAATTAATGGACATGCTCCACCTCAGTAAATCTAAATCCCTGAGAGCCACACGCTCGAGGGACTTGAACCTCAGCACATAAATAAATAGAACTTGCTGGAGGGACAGGTTCATAACCCAGAGGCTCCCTTCGCTCTGGAATAGAATTCCAGTTCATGTGAGGCAGAGCACCTCACTAAATCTCTTCAAGAAGAATCTCGATAAGTGGATGGGGGATCGTAGGTTTGTCCCAGGGATTACTCCTGTGTCACTATTAGACAGAGGCACAGTAATCTAAACCTTAAAAAGGGCACAGTATACTCAAATCAAGGGGTGGCGTAAGCCATACAGAATCGGGCTAGGCTTATAATTGCCCCAGGTCAGATAGCCTAGTATGAACCTATGAACCTATAAGTGAATAATTATTTTAAAACTGGCAGCTATGCTGTTATAATTATGATTATGGGTGACTTAAAAATCCTGTGGTTTGCATTTTTTTTATTTTTCAATATCACTTAAAATCATCAGCTACTTATTAAAATTGTTTTCTTCATTAAGAAAATGCATTTTCTGCGTCTTTTACAATGTATCCATATTTTACAATATTAAGCAGTTTACTATTACCTTTATAGTTACTTTTCAATCCTGCTTGAGTCCACACAAGTTCTTTAATGGTTTGTCCCATAGTTCTGCAACCACATCACACTTCTTTCCATCTTTCTGTAACATCTTTAAGTTCCATCATCACTTGGCTGCTAGAATTCTCTTTGCTCTTCTCCCCACACTGATTCTAAACATTATTTCTATAACTGTTTACAGCTTGTACCCTTCATTTTGTTGTATGGTTTCCTTCACTTCTTTCTACTTCCAAATCTGCATCTTTTCTTCCAGAAATCAGTTGCAATACTTTTTTCTTCTCTTTTGAACAAGGCACAATAATTTAGGGAAAGACTGAATAAAACAAATCTCCATTCAAGCAGATGTTCTGAGTATCTTTCTGTACACTACTGTATATTTATTTTTTATTTTATTTTATTTTACATTTGTTGACCAGGCTAGTCTAACTGGATATATGTCCATTTTCAGTAGAGGCCCAGGGAGAAAAGCTCCAGGACAATAACAAATAAAAAAGTAAAATAGTGTAGAATAAAATAAAGTTTACATAGAGAAAAAATATTGATATACATTTTGGTACACACTGGTTAGTAATTATTTACAAAAATATCAAACACACTGTTAAGTAACTAATTACAAAACATCAAAGACATTGGTTTAAAAAAAAGAGTACTATTTACAAAATTATAGGATACGACATTTATAAAGAGTCAATCATAGTAGCTTACAAGTAAACAGGTCTACTTACAAATGAAATAAGAACAAAGGTGTCAAGAGGGAAAGTAGAGGGAAAATTAGTAGAGTTAATCAGCTAGTCAGGGTTGTTGCAAGGGCATAGCCATTTTGTTCTGAGGAATATTTTCAGTTTTTGTTTGAAGAGGGGTAGAGAAGGAAAAGAAGTTAGTACAGTAGGTAAAAGATTCCAGTTTTTCTCAGTAGTGTTTGAGAACAGAGAGTCACCTGCCAAGTTGTTTGACTTACTAATGTTAACTAACAATTTATTTGATGATTGTAAATTAGTAAGATTTTTATAGGGGGTAATGATGTTTGAAAGTGTCGGAGTATTATTTGGGTGGTAGAGGATCTTATGTGCAATGATAAGTTGACTATATTGAAGCTAACTTTGTAGCTCAAGCCATCCTAGTTGTTTTCGATTCTGACAGTGATGGGTTCTATAGGGATTACCAGTGGCAAATCTTGCAATATTGTTATAGGATGTAGCTAGTTTGAAACAATTATGTTTTGACAGATTAGTATAGATTGGTGAGGCATAAAGTAGTGTTGAGATTAGATGGGAGTGGGCAATAGTAGATCTTGCTATAGGAGTGAGGAAGGATTTGACTCTATATAGGGAGCCCATTTTTCTGTTGACTGTTTTTATAGTGTTATTAATATGGGAGTCGAAGTTGAGGTTGTTGTCTATAGTAATTCTTAGGAGCTTGGTGGTAGCATCAGGGGATATAACGGTACCATTGTTAGAAGTAACAGAGAAATCTAAAGGTATATGCTTCCGGGTAGGGGTAAAAAGCAGGAGCATAGTTTTTTTTGGATTCAGGAGGAGGCATCATTTTAAGAACCATGATTCTACTGTGTTAATCATTTTTTGAGTTAGGGACTGTAGTTCTGATAAAAATTTTCCGGTGCAGATTATTGTGGAATCATCTTCATATTGTATACAGGTTGCATGAGGAGTAGCTTTACAGAGATCATTAATAAAAATGGAGAATAATAGAGGACCTAGAATGGAGCCCTGGGGAACACCTAGTGTAACCTGCAGGTGGGATGATAGATTATTTTCCCACATAACAGCTTGCTGTCGGTTGCTTAGGTAGGAGCTGAACCATTGTACAGCTAGAGTATCGAGTGAAAGTGATTTAAGAATGTTTATAAGCAATGTGTGGTTAGCCATAGCAAAAGCTTGTGATAGATAAATAAATAGAGATGAAGAGAGAGCATTATTATTGTGATTTCTGTTAATGGTGTCAGTGAAGGATAAGAGGGCTGTAGTGGTACTATGGTATGGTCTGAAGCCATGTTGGCTTCGTGCTAGTAAGTTGTGTTGTAGTAGGTGGTCCAGAAGCTGATGATGAATACATTTTTCCATTATTTTTGCTAAAAGGGATAGTAGGGCTATAGGTCGATAGTTGGAATATTCATTGGACTTACCACCTTTATGTAGGGGGATAATGTGTGAGATTTTCCACATGATTGGGATGGTTCCCTCATTAATGGTTCTGTTTATTAGGATAGATATTGGATAAGCTACTGCTTTAGCTGCTTTTTGCAGATATTGTGCTGGAATCTGGTCAGCAGAAGGCGTACAAGGCTTAAGTTTTAGAATGAGTTTGTAGATGAAATGAGTAGAGATGGGTTGAAATATGAAGGTAGGAAGAGAGCTAGAAATGGGGTTTGGGAGGCTAGAGCTGTCAGGTTTAGCTGGCTGGCTAGAGATTGGATGGCTTCGGTAAAAAAGTTATTAAAGGCATTAGCAGTTTGGTTGGGAGTTTTTTGATTAGTACCAGTTGAAGATGGTGTGCTGCAGTGACCTGGGTGTAACAGACTATTGATACTTGCCCAGAATTTCTGAGGATTGTTTAGGTGTGTTTGTTGCATTTTACAGTAAAAGTTTTTTTTGTCTGAAAGTATAGCTTTTTTGTCATATTTCGCATTTGTTTAAATATTTGTTTATCTGTTACATTTTTTGTAGTCCTCCACCTAGTCCAGGCTTTATTTCTAAGTAACATTTTTTGCCTGGTGTCTTTAGTGAGCCATGGGGCTGGTTTTGACCTAGTTCTGATAGTACGCTTTGGTGCATATTGGTCAAGGATATTTAAGAAGGTAGAGTTAAAGTGTTTAACAGCCTCTTGAAGAGGGAGGGTTTTTAGTGGATACCAGTCACAAGAGCTAAGTTCAGTTTGGAATAACCTTTGGTTAGACTGTTTGTTTGACCGTATTGTCCTATATGATGCTTGGTGTGGGATATCATTCTTTTGCCTGATTATGTAGGTCAAAGAGTGGTCACTTACATCATCAGGGAAGACACCTACTTTGTAGGGTTGGTGGTAGTTATTAATAAGGATCCAGTCCAAGGTGCTCTCTTTATTGGTAGGTTTGTTAATTCTAGTTGGGGAGGTGATGGTCTGTGAGAAACCATGAAGGTTAATGTGAGAAGTAGGATGGTCAGTACCAATGCATCTCCAGTCAATATTGAAATCACCAAGGATTATAGTTTCTTGTGGGAAGGTTGATGATACCCAATTAAGTATATCTTCAAGTTTAGATACATTGTTTCCAGGAGGTAGGTAGATGCAAAAGATGTACAAGGATTTATTAGAATTAAGTTGTACTTTAGAAATAAGAACTTCAGCATTACTGTTTTTTGGCGGGTTATAAGGTAGATAAGTGACTTGTAATCCATTGTTGAAAAGAATTGCTACTCTCCCTCCCTTTCTCTTTGAACGGTCTAGTCATAGTATATTGTATCCTGATGGGAGGATTTGATTATCCTGGGTTGCTGGTTTTAGCCATGTCTCTGTTAAACATAGGATGTCAAAGGAGTGTACATCCAAGAGAGCATGGAGATGGGCAACTTTGTTATTAACACTCTGTATATTGAGGTGTGCTTTAAGGAGTGAATTTGGGTGTTTGTTTTGGGTGTGTGGGATAGAGGGTTTAATGGTTATAGATTCAGTAGAAAGGATATTGGCTGGGCCTGGATTGGGATGGATGTCTCCATCTTGTAAGGAATTCTTTTTTAGTTTAAGCAAAATATAATGTAAGTTATTAGTTTGATACTGAGCTTTCTTAGGTAATAGGCTATTGTATTTAATGTGTGCCAGTCTGTGGTACTTTACTGGTAAGTATGTAGGTGTGGATAAGATATTTAAATTATAATGGATGAAAGTGTGGCTTTGTGTAGCTGTTTGTTTGGTGGGATAATGATATTGAAAATAAGTTTGGTGTTCAAAAGAGGTTAAGACATAAGCTGAGGTTAAAACAGATAAGAATATGGTGCTAAGTAGTAGCTTAGTTGGTGTGGAGCTAGAAGGGGTAGACATGAGTGTATAAGTAAGGGAATTTTAAGCAAGGTGAGAAAAGGTTAAAGTATAAGAGAGGTTTAAGTGGAAGGAGTGGGCTAGTGATAGGATGTGTGCTGTGTGGGTGCGGTGTAGTTATAAGGGCGGAGAGAGTATCCTATTTGTTGGATTGTGGAGGAGGGTTTGGTCTGGTATTATAAGTCTAGGACACCTGGGGGTGGGTGAGATTTGGGGGTAGGGTAGGGGAGCGAAGTGAGCCCGCAGGGCAAACGGAGCAGGAAGAGACAAGAGTAGGAGGACAAGTTCAGATAGAAACAATCAGCAGAGCACTGACTATTGAAGGTAAGTATAGTTGAGGGATAGAGTACAGATGATGGAAGTAGAGGTAGAGAAATACTTTGTAACAAAGGGGTACAACTAGGAATCTAAAGCAGGTAATATTGTTAGCAAGATTGCCATCACAGCAGTAAGATAAGCTAGAATGTAAGTCAGAGGGATAGACCTATGGAGGTAGGATTGGGTATGGGTGCCACCTAGTGGACAAATTATGTACTACAACAGATGTTTAGTAAGTGTAAAGTCTGGTCTAACACATGGTAGGAAATAGGTTATGTGATAGGGAAGGGGTAAGGCTGCTGGCTATCCTGGCTTGGAAGCGTACTGTAAAACCACCTGAAAAACTAGATACAGACAGACTAATTGTCCGGTGTAAGCAAGCACATACTTTCTTGCTTCCTCTTTGAGAAGTTGTCTGGTTGGGAGGCAGTGAGAAGATGCAGCTGGAAACCTGGAAGGGGTCCTTAGTCTTCAGGCAGGAGGTGTTTGAGAGTACTGCAGCATAAGCAATTTGTATAGCTAGGTACTACTGGGAAAGAAAGAAAAGGTGTAAAGACATAGAAGGTAAAAATAAAGATTAGTTCAAGCAAGGTACTTTGAGCAAATAAATTCCTCATACAAAAAATCCTTCAATAAAAGGTACTTAGTGCAAGGCTATAGGCTAGGTACTTCTTTGCATAAAACAGGTAGGAACATTTAGTCTAACAGGTCATAGTTTAACCATTTTAGATACAGCAAAACTATATTCATAGTATAGCAGACTAGCATGTACATCAGTTAGCTGATCTAATTGCTGATATATAGATATGATATTCAGATATATATAGATATGATATATATATTTATATATATATATATATATATATATATATATATATATATATATATATATATATGTATATACACACATATATATATTTAGTAATCAGCATTCCGTTCATAATATAAGTAACATTGATATATTACTACTACTTTAGAATGCAGAACTGACAATATTTTTTATTAGAAAGCACAGCCTATGCTTAGGCTGAAAAAAAATCATACAGTGCAACTTGACCATTAATACTGGATATACTCTGTGATTCAAAAAGATTCTTTCCTCCTTTGCCAACCCATTTTGTCAATTAGCATGAAAGAGATAATCTCTGATTCAGAGAGAAGTTAAAGCCATACAGAGAAACACTTCATTTGTAGTGCATTACCATCCCCCGGGTTTACTAATCTTCTGTGCAGGACTAGCTTAGTGCTGCATGGAAGCAGCCATTTAGAAGCAAGACTGCAGCGCTATATGCATGTTAATGAAGGCACGTTGCCTGAGCTCCTAATCTTACATGGAGCGTGTAAGAATACAGGGGGCATGTCTGAGAGTAGAGCTCTCAGAATATACATGCCCCTGCAATGAAAAACAGCAGAAAGCCCTAAAAAAATGAGCGAGACCGCTCATAGATATCCACATACCCCAGCAACATCCCCCCACATGTACAAAAGCACTATTAAATGCAAACAATATAAAGATACTTTTTTTTTTTTTTTTTATGAAACAGATTAAATTTAACTGTAGGTGTACGGGTTTGCCCATCGCTTAGCTATGATTAATGCAGCTTAAGTGGCAGAATAGGATAAAAAGGAAGATATATGCAAATGAAGCAGTATATTAATAGTGTAGTGGGCAGAGCATTTGCCAAACGAGCAGTCATTCCCAATTTGAGTCCCACTGCAGCACATTTCATTTTCCATGTCAAATCACGTTATGACCAATACTTTTAGTTGCATAACCTACTAAATAACACATATTTGTAAAATGGAGTACTGCATTAAATGCAGATGTGAGGTGTCAGTGTCATAATGTTGCAAAGTCCACAGATAATCACAGGAATCAGGGATACAAATGGAAGGTAAATTGTGTAATGAATGATAACTCCATACAGCTTCCAAATCCCCTACCTCCCCAAGAACCATTAGACACCACTGTCTAAATTAATGCAGTGGTACACGGGAGTAAGCACTAGTAAGCAAGTGTAAGCACTATTAAGAAGTAGTACACAGGAGTAAGCATATGTAAGCCGTAGTAAGTGGGTTTAAGCCTGTTTGCGCGGGGGTAAGCAATGTGCACATAGGTTAAGCAATAGTGAAGCTAACTCTCTGTAAGCATCATTAACTGGAGATTAGCAGTGCTTACCCTCGCGCAAACCCACACAAACCTGCTTACAAGTGCTTAAAAGTGCCTTAACCACTCTGTATCTAATGGCCCTTGTTCTGTCCAGCAACAAAATAAATAGCCTTGCAGGTCTTTAACTCAGGACCCTATACACTATAGTCACAGTAGTGAACCACCAAGCCATCACAGCAGTGCATAAGAATGAGGTATCACCAAACAAATCCTCACTGTAGTAAAATCAAACTGAACATGTGAAAGGAATCAGTATACAGTCATATGTTCTATAACCTACTACATAACATAAATATGTGAACTGGAGTACAGAAGTAAGCCCAGATGTGAGGTGTAATTGTAACAGAGTGTTGAAGTCCCCTATTAAACACAAGGACCCCATACAGTGTACGTACACATGAATCATGGATACCAAACATATATATATATATATATATAAGATGTAATGAATAATAATTCAACGCTAAAAAGCAAATATAATGCAAAGTAAATATTAAGCAATGCAAAGCATTGCACAGGCCAGCTTAGTTGGTATAAGCAATGTGTAGGCCAGCTAAATCAATTTGCCCATTGGTGTACCCCTTTAAACAATGGCAACCTTAGGTAAACAGTTCTGCCCACAGCTTAGCCATTTCAACACTGGCCAATCACAGCAAAGTGCAGGAATTCAGCCCTACTTAAACGCAACAGGTGGGAATACATCTCATAACTGGTTGTAGATTCCCCTTGCAGGCACCATGTCAGAAAGTGGAGAGGGAGTGCGCCTTTGGGTGCAGCACTGGGGCATCCAGGAGTCCAGAGTCATGGCAGGACTCCTTGTCAAAGACCATGAGCAGAAACTGCTGCAGGGACAGTACCAGGGTTCCCAATATAAGGTGGAGTGCCTGGGACCATCTCGCCCGTGACCTCACCAGTGTCACTGGCATACCCCAAACTGGTGAGCAGGTCAGGCATCACTATGCCAACCTGAAGCGGTGTAAGGGGGATCTCTTGTATCACTGGATCCAAGAGGCTAGGACAGCATGGGGTTGTCCCAGCTGTGTGTAAGTATCACTCCACTACCTGTTTAATAATTGCCAGCTCATGTATATTATGGATAGGTATGGCTAAATATTTCTCTTATGTCCTTCACAGCAGAAAGTGAGTAGGCCACGAACCAGGAGGCCCATGGATGTCGCATGCAGAGGTTGTGACACGAGGCAGGCTGGTAATACTCTTGCATGTACTATCATAGGAAATAAATCTAAAAGTATTAGTAAGTTAATTGCCAGTATAAAACCTGTATTGTTTAAGGCAAATACTGCATACACCAGAGAATATGGCAGGAAGAGTTTCATATAGTTTGTATGTAAATAAAAGCATAATAGCCTGACAATAAAGGTCTAACTACTGGACTGCATGTGTATACTCTGGTATCATATGGTAATGTAGATTTGCAATCACTTAATAGTACTGTTGTAATAAGCACTGTTACGCACGCTGTGCAACATAAACAGAATGTGTAGGAATGTCTGCATATGACTGGTGTAATCCCCAGAGGTCATTTAGTATAACTGAGAGAGACATAGACAGAAAACAGTGAAAATACAGACAACAAAATCTGAAAAGCGCATGCAACTGAGATGTGAACTGTTGTATTTTTAGTACACACAGCCATGGTTCGAATCCTCGGAGTGGTAGTAGTCTGCATACAGAATCTTACCCTGCAACTGTACAGATATGTCCAGAATGTCCAGTAAATTGGCCCATATATGCTGCCTGTCACTCTGTCCCCCTGGGAAATCAGTAGGATGATCCCAGACATATAGGCAGCAAACAAGAAATGCAACTAATTGTCACACATCTACAAGAACAAACCTGTCACTCTAGCAACTCCCCAAACTGTTATGAGAGTAATAAGCCAAGTATGTCATATCTACACCCCGATGTTGTCAAGCTGTGACCAGAGTGTGTACAGTAAGAAAGTGAGATGTATGTGCATAATACTAATGTGAAATCTGGTACTTTGTGTGGCAACATTCAGGTAGTGCTAACAAACATTACTCCCACAGGTATGTCGGATACGAACACTGCACTGAGAAAGAAAAGCTTGATACCCTGTACTGGTACTGCTTATTTTGGTATTGTATGGAATTGTGAGTGTTGCAGTTGCTCTGAATAATAAGGTATCACTGATCACTGTTACCCACACTGTGCTACATAATATAACTGTCTAGGAAATCCTGTATAAGAGTGTTGTAAGTCATTAAAGGTTGATGAGGGAAATAGTTGACATATGTCCCGGTTCACCTGCATGTCGTCAAGACATGACCAGAGTCTGTGCCAAAAGAGATGAACAGGTATGTGCATAATATCAACCGGAATCTGATAGTATGTGTCGAAACAGTTAGCGTTAACAAATAATTCCTCCATAGGTATACCAGGTAAGAGGTGTATACTGCAGGTAAAACCAGTTCATGTATAAAGATGTCAACAGCCATATCACTGCCCAAACTAAGGCAATAGGGTAGTGTAGTAATACTTGTAAGGTACAGATAGCACTGACAAGGAAAGTAATGTGAACTACAGGAATATACTAGTTGTTAACTGGCATCTTTCTCTCCCTCCCACCATATCTCCAACAATACACTAAATACTCACCTCAACTGGTACCTAATGACTCCACTGTTATGTTGGGACATATGTCCTGTTGGTTGAGAATTATTTAAATTTGTTTCTATGCATGTGCTATGTTGAAATACTCCAACATTGGTGGAATGATGCCATCAATGTACCTGCAAGCTGTTGTTATTACCACTGTGGTCCCATATATGCATGTGTTCCATTTGCTATGCAACTGTTCCATATCTGGTGTCTGGGTTAATGGGAATATCTATGCATGCTGTTATATCTAACCCTGGAATGTGTTGACTATTACTAAACCACATATGTTGATACACCATTAAAACCATAGCACGTATGGGAATATGGGTCCCAGTGGACCCACCTGTCCCACCTCAGCTGGCCGTGGCACTGGGCACCAGCACATTTGGGGCCCAATCCGGGACATCCTTGTCCATTGGTCCTGCACCACCTTTGGGTGGAACTGCCTCAGGGGATGGGGCTCACTGCCCCCTGGGAGCAGGTACAGACAGGAAGCTGTCACCTGTCGCCAGGTCTGGGTTGTGGTGCATAGAGAGCTCAATCAGCAGTTTGGAGATCTTCTACACCAGCTCGAGGGCCACTTGTCATGACTCGAGGGTCAGTCTGGTTCTCATACTCAGCCCCCAGCACAGCCACCTTCAGGATTGTGAAGGTGCAGTGGTGACTGCCCATGGGTGGAGATCTCAGTGCCACTGTTTCCACTAGGGGGCTCACATGGGCTTCTAATTTCCCAACACCTCTCTCCATCAAGGTGTTTACTCATCACGTGTCATATACCACCCCTGTATGTGTCTTGTTTGTCTCATCTGTTAACCTACTCAACCTACCTCCCCAAATATACCTACTATCCCTCTCCAACATCCCACTCTCACCTGAAATCACAAAAAGGCAATCTGTTCCCCCCCAAAAAATCTTGCCCCGTACATAGCTGTCCATTTCCCACATGTCCACTGAGCACATGTAATCTGGTCTGATTGGCATCACAACATATTATTGTTGTCTTCACCCGTCTCTCGGGAGTTTGAGTGTCCAAATCTACCTCCAAATTCAGTATATATGCACAGCCTTTGCTGTAGAAGAAATGGGCAGCTATGGAACTTCCATACACCATCCTGCATATCCCTAGCTATCTTCCCCCACTGCCTTTCCCCCTTTGTGCCCCTTTTCACCACTTTCCTATCAACCCTTTTTTCTTTTCTTTTAAAGAAATTAGTGCGGGGGTAAGCGGCAGTAAGCAGTTTTAAGCAGCAGTAAACAGGTTTAAGCTTGTTTGCATGGGGGTAACCAATGCCTATTCAAGTTAAGCAATTTAGAAGCTAACTGAGTATAAGAAACTGTAACCGGAAGTTAGCAGTGCTTACCTCTGTGCAAACCCAATTACAACTGCTTAAAAGTGCCTTAATCATTCTGTATCCAACGGCCCTTGTTCTGCTCAGCAACAAAATAAACAGCCTTTGTAATCCTTGAACCCATGACCCCTGCACACCATACCCAAAGTGATTTACCACTAAGCCATGTCAGATACACATAACCCTGATGTTTTCACAAACATATCATCCAGCCCAGTCATTCGGCAGTACAGGAAATGTATTTCAACATGTAGATGTATGTGTGTGTGTGTGTGTGTGTGTGTGTGTGTGTGTGTGTGTGTGTGCGTGTGCATATATTAATATCTAAATATATGTCTATCTACATACAGAAATATATATATATATATATATATATATATATATATATATATATATATATATATATTTAAATATATATATGGGTCTACTTTCATAGACCGAAGCGCCACGTCACCGACACCCGGAAGACCGAGACGACCGAACAGGTAGGTTACAGCGATATCCCGACAGCTGAGAGACCGACAACGGCAGCGTGAGCTGATACGGTAAGTGTGCGAAAGTGAAAGATTTAGGATTGGGGAGCGGACAGGTAAGTGTACGATAGTGAGGGATTTTAGGTTAGGGTGTGGGAAAGGTGAGTGTGTGGTGGTGTCGGACTAAGGCTTCCGGTGAGGTAAGTGTGTGGAAGTGACGTAGAGCAGTGTAGGGAAGTGTTAAGTGTGTCAGGGTTAGAATGCGGGTGGAGTGAGTGTGCAATAGTGACGGGCTGAATGTTTTAGGGTGGGTTAAGTGAGTTAGGGTTAGGGTGCAGGTAGGGTAAGTGTGCGATAGTGACGGTGTTGAGGTTTAGGGGTGGGTTAAGTGAGTTAGGGTTAGGGTGCAGGTAGGGTAAGTGTGCGATAGTGACGGTGTTGAGGTTTAGGGGTGTGTTAAGTGAGTTAGGGTTAGGGTCGGGTTGGGTAAGTGTCTTGAGTGTCGGACGTTAGGGTTAGGGTTTAGGTTAAGGTTAGTAGATATGTTGTTGTGTGTAATGTGTAGTTG
Organism: Protopterus annectens; assembly: GCF_019279795.1. Taxonomy (NCBI): domain Eukaryota; kingdom Metazoa; phylum Chordata; order Ceratodontiformes; family Protopteridae; genus Protopterus; species Protopterus annectens. Next base: position 310,772,012 of record NC_056732.1, read on the forward strand.
ACGTTTTTTGTGTCGGTGTTGTGTTCGGTATTTTGAGTTGTTGGTGTGGTGTGTTTTCGGTTGTTTGGGGTCGGTAACTTGTGTGTCGGCGATTCATACGTTCGGTCTATGAAAGTAGACCCATATATATATATATATATATATATATATATATATATATATATATATATATATATATATGTAAGCATAAATATATATCTATATAGGTATATACAGACATACATGTACAGATATAAAAGGGAACATAGCATAGATATCATAGATTAGTACTAGACTAACTGCCCTCATGGGCCATTTTAAGCCTAGCCAATCACCCCATGTGAGAATCAAACCCTGCACCTTGTGTTTCTAATGTAAGCACCTTAACCATTATGCCAGCCTTTCCCCCCAAGAAAAACAGACAGGGCCCGTCTGGGATTTGAACCTGGGACCTCTCGCACCCTAAGCGAGAATCATACCCCTAGACCAATGAGCAAAAACATATATGTCCACATGCACCATTAATGGGGTTAAGGGGGCCCAAACAACATATGTCTTGTATGTATAGATATCACCACAGCCTAACCCATCTGCCCTGCAATACAACACCAACTGTTGCAGATCCCATAATCAGGATCTGACACAACACGGCCACAAGATGTTAACAGTACTCCATCCCATTTGTATGATGTCAGGCTGGTATCAGTAACATATCATGCAGTACAGTCTGGCTACCATAGGGAATGTACAATGTGGAAGCAATCAACATTCCTAGGATACATATACACAGGCACATATATGCAGACACACACACACACACACACACATATATATATATATATATATATATATATATATATATATATATGTAACTACACATACACACACAGAGATATGTATAGAAAGATACATATGTAGAAGGGGCACACAATATGGAACAGCCATTATGCCTACAGTTGCCACTTTACCAACTGGACACTGTATGAGCCACCCATACAAATGACAATTGTTGCCTACAACATATACCCAGAGAGATGTCAAAGGATATAACACCACAGACAAGTTTGCATACATGGGAAAGCTTTATTTGTGTACTATTACAGTTGTATATGCCATGTCATATAGCTGTTTAGACAATGGCATTCATATAAACAGAGTAATGCAACTGTGAAACAGTTATATTAATACAGTAGTCTGGAAAGGTTTATATATGTTGCTGTCCAGGCCGTGGCCTTCAAGTATTACAATAGTAAAGACAGACTGGGCCACAGGATACCAATCAATCAACAGTAAGTAATGCAGATGTATAGTCCACCAGCCTCTATCTACAATCTGTACACAATACCTAGGGGGTAAAGACCTCAGTTGACACAATGGAATGTTACATAACAAGGCATAACTGACACCATCACAATCACACTGACCAACAGAACAGTCTGTATGGCAGGAAACAGTAGGCCTGCATTTACCCAAGGTGAATTGCATGGTAATGTACATCCAGATATCTTAAGGCACCTTACCCCTGATACCCCCACATGTTGTAACAGCCTAGGTTAGTTATAGTGCATCCCCCCAGACTCAATAATACAGGGCCATATACCACTGTTACATAAACTGGCCTCTGGAGTGCATAAGGGCACACATTTATTGTGTAGGAGAAGTCCACACATATATAGACCCAACCCCACAATATGTGTGGGGGACACAATGGCAGTGAACTGATGGTAGGAATGACAGGATGACATACTCACAGCCCACTACATAAGAACACCTGACAGCATGTCATAGGTTCATAGGTTCATAGGTTGGTACTAGGCTATCGGCCCTAAGGCCTATGCAAGCCTAGCCATAACAATTCCCTGGAAATTTTTCCCACAATATTTACTTCTCTGGGCCCCTGTATAGCAGGGTGACTGACATGATCCCCGGGGTGAATTTCCTATCTCCCATCCAATCAAGGTTCTTTTTGAAGAGGGCCAATGAGGTGCTCTGCTTGACATGTATGGGCAGCCTATTCCAGAGTATGGGGAGACTCTGGGTCAGGAACCTATCCCTCCAGCATGTTTTGTTCATTGTGATGATAAGGTTTAGATCCCCGGAGCGTGTGGCTCTGAGGGATTGGGATTTCATTAAGTGGAGCATGTCCAACAGCTCAGGGTTTGACATGGCCTTGTATGTTAAGCAGAGATCGCCTCTGAGTAGACGATATGCCACAGAGTATAGCAGGAGTTTTTTTAGATGGTCAGCATATGGCATCTGCTTTATGCTTGTGATTCTTTTAGTGAGGTATTTCTGTGGCCTTTCCAGCTGTTGTAGATGTCTTGTGAGGTACATACCAAATGGGGCATTATACTCTATAATGGGTCTAATGAGGGATGAGTACAGTGGGGCAATGACCTCCTTTTTTCTGGATGAAAAGCCCTTAGTGATGAGGTGTGCCACATAGAAAGATTTCCTGACTGTTGTGGCGATGTAGTTATCGAAAGTGAGACCACTGTCCACTTGTGTCCCTAAGTCTCTCATCACACTTTCGATGTTTAGTGTCCTGCCACCTATGTAGTACTTCATGGGTACATGTTTTTTTCCAAAGGTGATGACTATACATTTCTTGGCATTAAGCTTGAGCCCATGGCTCTGGCACCAGGCATCTGTTTCTGTAAGGCCCTTTTGTAGAATATTCACATCATTTGGGGATTCAATAATGGCTGCCAGTTTGCAGTCATCTACAAACTTTGTTAGCCAGAGTCCCTTAATGTTGGCCTGTACTTCAGAGAAGTAGATGCCAAACAAGAGTGGTCCCAGGACTGAACCCTGAGGTACTCCACTTGTCACTTGTCTGGAGCAGGATTTGGAGTCAGCTACTTTTACAGTCTGGGTTCTGTCAGAAAGCCAGTTGGCAACCCATCGAGTGACGTAGGGATTTATGCCAAACTTAGTAAGTTTATCTATGATTCCAGAGTGGGGGGTGATGTTGAAGGCCTTGGTGAGGTCCAGATAGGCTGTGTGGACCTCCTTACCCTCGTCCACAGCTCTGGAGACCGATTCGAAGAAGTCAAACAGATTCAGGAGACAAGATCGGCCCTTCACAAACCCAAACTGGGTGGGGTCCAGTGTCTGGAGGTTGCCAATGACTTTGTTTATAAGTTCCATGATAATGCATCCCATGCCCTTGCAGATCAGGCTTGTCAGACTGATGGGACGGTAGTTCCCAGGATCCATGGTGGATCCTCCCTTGTGGAGTGGGTTAGCTGTAGCTGTGCACCACTCAGTGGGCATGAAGCCTGAGGTGAGGCTATGATTAAACATGACACTTAGATGGGGTGCCAGTTCATTTTGTAGTTCCTGTAGTATACAGCCTGGGATGTCAAATGGTCCCATGGATGCTGTATTCTTAGCTTTGGAGAGTGCTGTTTCTACCTGTGTGGCTGTGATTATCAGAATTTGGCAATCTTTTAGTATTGAGATGGGCCCTTTAGGGGTTGAGAGGGGAGTGAAGTTGGCACTAAATCGATCTGCCAGGATATTGGCAATATCCTTGGGATCAGTATATTTAATGCCATTCTGTTGTAGCTCAGAGGAGATCTGAGCAATGCCATTTAGATTCTTGACAAAACTATAGAATGCCTTGTGGTTGTCTTTGGAATCTTTGGCAATTTTCTTTTCGTAACTAGCTTTCGAGGATTTTATGAGGGATCTCAGCTTCTAGGATGGTGAGGGAGTTTTTTGCATCCTGGGATTTTCCTCTTTTCTGCAACAGTTTCTTCCTTCTGTTGTATAGTTTGTTTATAGCAGGGGACCATCAGATTGGCTTCTTTTTTTTGGAGAAGAGCATCTTGGTTCTATTTGGGATGGCACGATTCATGCACGAGTGGATGTGCTCGTACAGTGCCTTAGTGTAGGATTCTGCAGTCGAATTTCCAGATCCCTTCTGCGTGGGTGATGCGAAGTTTGTCACTTCTGACTTCAGTAGTATGAAGTTGGCTTTGGAGAAGTTTTTTAAGGAGGTTTCCTTACTGGGGGGTGGGGGTGGGATGTGGATGTCAAGGGTGATTTGCTTATGGTCAGACCTGACCAATGAGGGGGTGACTACTGGTGTGGAGCATCTATCTCCCATGTTGGTAATGACCAGGTCTAGGATATTGGAGCCCCTGGTGGGACAATGGATTAGCTGATCCAGGGCATTGGAATTTATGAATTCCAAGAACCGTTGGGAAAAGGAGTTGGTACCCGAGTAGTTTTCCCAATTAATGGCAGGGTAGTTGAAATCACCTAGTATTAGGGTGTTTGGTTATATCTTAATATTTTCCAGTATGTTTAGGAAGGTATAGTGAGAATCTTGGGGTATGGTGGGGGATCTGTAGCAAGCTACAATTTGGATTGCAGTCTTACCTAGTGTTAGTTGCACGTGGAGAATTTCAGATGCATTGTGTTGGGCAACTAGCCTGGAGGTGTAAATATCCTTGGTGAATATGGACACTCCTCCACCTTTAGTGTTTCGGTCTTGGTTTTGTGGCCGAAAGTGTGGAAAGAATTGTAGCCTAGTATTGCAGGGGTGCTCTCTGGAGCCTTGAACCAGGTCTCAGTCACTGCACAGATATCGATGTTCTCCATTTTTAGGAGTGTCTCGAGAGAGTGCATTTTGAGGTATAGACTTCTAGCACTGAGTAGCATTACCTTCAGATTTTGCATGCTTGTATCTGTTACGCTGGTGGTTTTATCCTTTGAACCTTGCCTAAAAAAGGCACTATAGGGGTGGTAAGAGCTTTAGCCAGTAACCTGAATCCCAGGGGTGACAGGTGCAGACCATCTCTGGCAAAGCATCGTGGTTTGCCGATCATGTCTTCCCAGGCAGACAAATACTGGATCCCCTTTGAATGACACCAGAAGATTAGCCAATTGTTGAAGTCAGTCATTTTGTCCTTATACTGTGGTATCATTCTGGGTGAAGGCAGGATGCTACTCAGGGCTAGGGTCATACCTGTCTGGGTCACATGATCCAAGACCTCTTCCATGTCTCTTTTCATGTAGTCCATGGAGGTACATCTCAAGTCATTTACTCCAGTATGGACAATGACAGCTGTATTTGTACTTGTTGTGGAGTGACTTGAGTGCATGCGTTATGTGGCGGATCCTGGCACCCAACAGGCAGCTGACTGTAATGTTGTCTTTGTTCAGCCTGGTGAGTGGGGCATCAGTGTGCCTGACTATGGAGTCATCTATGACTAAAGTGATGGGTACATTGTCTTGCCTTAGGGGCTATTTTTGGGTGGCAAACTGGTGTTGTGAGCTATGTGTCAGTTTGGTTGTCACTGGTGTTTGTTTGCGTTTTGGCTTCAGAGGTCCTTGTTGCTTGGCCAGGTTAATGTTAAGGGTCTCCACATATGTGGGTTTAGTGTTGCTATGTTTGGGAGTTGATGGTGTGGGTTTTGAAGGGATATGTGTTGCTAGAGGTGTAATGCAGGTGTTAGCCTTCTCCTCTTGACTGTCTAGCACAGTCTTGACCAGAGAGAGCTTTGCTTCCAGTTTGTCTATGTAAGTGCATCTCTAGCAGGTTGTAGTGTTGGGTGGTAGGAGGACAGGATTGTCAGTGTACATGAGGTAGTTGCCGCATTGCCCCAGTATGTCCAGATTCACCAGGTGGATAGGAGAAACCTCCGGAAGCTGACCCTTGGACATGCCTGTTTAGGTGCTTTTTTGTAAGGTTTAAGAGCTGTTTTCCCTTACCTTTGCAATGTACTTTGCAATTGTAGGCTGTTTAGTGCCTATGATTAATTTCTCCTTATTGACAAGGAGATCTGAGTGCTTGTTATCAGTTTCAGGCTTGCTAGTGCTTTACAGCAGGTTGTAGAGCAAGTGCTAGTCACAGGGGTTCAGATTTTAGTGCTACTACTGAGAAACCAGCTAGTTTTAAGTACATATGTACAAAGCCTGGTATGTAGGCTGAGGACAGAGGCTGGAACACAGGCCCATATGTGTAAAACTGTTGTCATACACTAAGCAAGTTGCTGGTGTTACAGGATAGTCTGAAAAATACCCTTAGTCAGGAAAATGAAGTTGGAAACAGAAATGGATGTAGCCATGTACTGATAACACTCAACACACACACATTGCCAGTGATATATCTGACACAACACCTGTGTGGTGGACAGACAAAACATAATAGGCACACCTCTGGCCATCAAGTGGATAGGCCCAAAGTTGAGAGCTATGCAGACAGACTGCATTTCAAGTTAAACTAGTATGCGCACACAAACCCTGTAACACCGGTACTATGCAATGCATACAACAACACTACTCACACTCTGTCTGTAGTTCTGGAACCTCCTACAAATATGTAGCTGGCCTGAATGTGCAGGTTCTCCTGTAAGAGGTATTGCTACCTGCTGTCTGTAACACTGCTGCCCACACACAGAAGAATGTCCATCATACAAGAAAGGTAAAGGGACCATGCCCACATGATGTAGGGATTTATAGTAGTTGGTTGCCATGACAGTGGTAATTGGAAGTACTACACAGCATGCTGCATGCAGGTAGCAAGTAGAGGACTCTGAGTGGTGCAGAGGCCGTCACCTGATCATGTGCATCACCTTCAAAATCCATGCTGCAATCTATGCAAAGCAGCTTATTCCATTTACTTGAGAGAGAGAGAGAGAGAGAGAGAGAGAGAGAGAGTGCATGTAAGGCACAAACAAACCAAAAAAAAATACATCAAGCAAACCATCCAGAAGAGACTTAATTCCCAGAACAGGTATGTGAAGTATATATACATGCAACTGACCATAGTACTTGGTCTATAATAATGGGATAGATGATGTGGAATGATTTATATATGCCTTCAGGTGTTGTTGTTATAATGATGTTCAGCTGAACAACTGCTAAGGACAATAGAGTTCGTCCCTGTGGGTAGTGGGCCATACCCATCAACCACGCAGAGCAGCACTGACTGATAAGATGTAAGCCATCATAATGTGTGTTGTGTAATGGGAAGTATTTATATTACCGTGGCCAATAGTTGGTGGTGAAAGTAATGCCATAATGATGGACATGTGAATTCCACAGCCCACCACTTGCAGGATACTCAGGTTAACCTGTATTGTAGCATGCAGGAATGCCATAGTTGTGTAATAGGGTTACCTGCAATCTGGCCCTACTTATACCCCCTAATGTCAGGCTGTGTCTATATGTGGCACCTGTCTGTTTGCAGCAAGGCAGAGCAGTGCAACTGTGCAAGAAGGTGTTGTGAGATTATGGACCTGATGACTGAATGTACCCCACATATAGGTATGACTGAATGTACCCCACATATAGGTATGCATATGTGTACATATATATATATATATATATATATATATATATATACATGTATGTCCACAAATATACAAATACCCATGTGTAGACATATATATGAACACTTATATACATCATATAGATGTACACATATATAGATATATATCTATATGCACCTCTACATATATGCAGACACACAAACAAACATATATGTATGTAAATACATGTCCCCTATATTGCCACCACAGTGTTGAATGCTATGTGCGGGGAAACAACCCACAGAGAAATGCATACAGATATCTACAGCTGTCAGTATGTGCAACATGGATGGGTATGTCACATGTGAACCCTTTGTTGGGACCACATTGCCCTTGTCTGTGAAGTATGGAATGGGAATATGGAGAGGTATGGCAGGTATACTTTTTGAGGTGGTCAGGGTTGGTAGATCTAGAGGACAGCCTACAGGAGTGATATGTGACACATGTGGTCTGTGATGTGAATGCCTCATGGGCCCCAATATGTACACAATGGGAACAAGCCTCCCATCCACTGCTACTCACAACAGCAGTCCATGTCCCAAAGGTGCATGGCCTGGAGGCTGAGCAGGAGGAGCATGTGGACCCTGTCAATGTGTGCTGGGTGCCTCAAGGTGATGTAGCACATCCCCCATGTGTCTGTGGAGCCCGTTATTGAACAGACCCTGGACCTGACCTCAGGGGACAGGAACATGTCTGTGTGTGCCCCCGGGGGGGGGACAACATCCCCTGAGTTGGTTCCACCTGATGGTATTGCTGGGCCAGTACATGAGGAGGCCCCAGGGTGGGTCACACATGTGATGTGGCCTGGTAACATGGGCAGATGAGTTTGGAGAGGTGGTTTTGCTGGCCAGAAGTACATATGCATGCTATTGTGTCACTGTTATAGAACATATGTCGGCAGTAATAGTCTACACAATCCCGGAACATGTCCAACAGTATGCATAGATAACTCCAATAACACAGAATGTCAGATGTGCAGCAAACACATAGCAAGCACACATCTCAGGCATATATGGAACCATTGTGGCCCTGACAATGGCATGCAGGTGAATAGCCTGTAACAGGCCAGCAATGATAGTATCCACACAGGGAACATGGCTACAAACACATTGCACAAAGCGTGTTACAGTACATTATCTGCCCCACTGGTAGGCATGCTGTAGCCATACCTATTGAGTTGTGTGCACAGTTTGTTGTCACTGATATGGTGGGGGGGTGACAGTGATGTGTATTAAGAACTGTGGTAACCTTACTGCATGACTTGCTCACACCTGTGTCCATCTTTATGTCTTTGAGGCACAGTGTCCCATGGAAGGCTGCCAGCGTACACAGCAGCTGAAAATGACATTCTGTTGAATGACCTCATACTGCACTATGCAGTCTTGTTTGGCCGAGCCACCCATGATCAGCAGGAGTGGACCGCCCTGCGGAATGACCTAGTCCATAGGGTCAATTATGTTGGACTGCACAACCGCAGTTATGAGCAGGTCCGGCATCATTGTTCTGACCTGCTTCGCAATGCCCGTCGGCGTGCTGCTGCAGTCCGGGAGGATCACCTCATCACAGGGGGGGGGGCATGCATTCTCCCCCCTTACACGTGTGGAGGAGCTCCTAGCCAGCCTCTTGGCACATTCCCTTTCGCATAGCCACCAACCGCTGGACACCTTTGTGGAGGTGGGTGCCACCCACACACTGGCCAAGAAGCATGCAGGTAAGGCCACAGGGCACATCAGTAGACCACTGTTGCGTATACATCTGCATCGGTACAGGTAGATCATGCATATCTGACATGTCATAGGTATATTTTGTTGCTGCATAGTAGTGATAAACAGATGTGCATATGTGGTAGTATTGTGGACATGTACTGTTGATGTATTGTAATGCTGCACCCACCTGTAGCAATGCCACAGATGTGGCCACTGACTTTGCATCTCTCACCCTTTTATATAGGTCCCTCCGGTATGCCACCAAGGCAGCAGCCTGTAGCTGGTGAGTATGGTTTATGTAGATGCTTGCCAATACACTGGGCATGTACGATGGTATATTCCATGCACACATCTAAGACACCTACCCAGAATGCATGCTGTACATGTGCATGTATTGTTGCTGTTAAATGCATGGCATCACAGTGGTGACCATGATGGGGTATTGGAAGGGTATGTCAGACACCTGCATGATAACTAACATCCTGTCATTGTGGAATGTGTCCACAGGGAGTAACATAATGGTGGGAGACATGGCCTACAGTAGGGTCATGTTTGGAACAACACCCATATACAGTGCAACACCAGTGTTTATACCTGTAGGACAATGACAACTGTTGCAGAGTTACACTATGGCATAAGGCATTACTCTGGTCCACATTATCAGCTGGGACTAGGCTGTAACATGTGGCGTTCAGTGTATGGGACACTGAAAAGTGACACACATGTGTAGGCCTTGCTTGTATCTCCAAAAAGGCTGAAGGGGGGGTGTTAGCATGACACACCAGTGCACTGCAGCAGGGATCCTAAGGATGCATAAAATGGCTGTATCTGCACATAGTCAGGTTCAGGAACTGTAGCAGACATAACCCTACCCCCACAGCAATAGTGATGGCAGTGTACGAATACCAAGGGATGTGCACATGAGTAGACCTTGCAATCATGCAGATTAGGTTGACATGTGTAGGGAAGACTGAACATACACTGGCAAATGCAGATGGCCCACGATAGCATACCTCTGCCAGGAGTAGTGACTGCTGTAGTACACATAACAATAGATGCAACAAACCATCATGATATGGGTGTGCACACATATGCCCACACAGAGTGTATGCATTGTGATCAGCATCCGCAGACCTAACACCTAACTGCATGTGAAAGTACAGTACATATGTCACATATCGGGCTCATGTACTGTTAAGAACTGCATGTGAAAGTACAGTACATATGTCACATATCGGGCTCATGTACTGTTAAGATATGCAGTGATGTGGGCCCATGACAGATCAAGGATGGGTGCATAATATCAATAAGGGTGTGTACACCCCCCATAGCCATGGTATGCTCTGATGGTTGTCAGTGTTGTTCATGTTAGACATAGCCCCTCGCTGACTCTCTTCAAGTGAAATCTGGACGCATGGATGGGAAATTGCAAATTCATCCCTGGGATCTCTTCTGTGTCCCTGCTAGACAGAGACACAGTAAACTAATCTTAAAAGGGTACCTTTCTTTGACCTACTTTATAGAGGCACAGTAGGCTAATCTAATTGGGAGGTGGAAGCCAAATACACTCTGGCTAGGCTTATAAATGCCCTAGGGCAGATAGCCTAGTATCTACCTATGAACCTATTGGATTGGTCATACATGGTCCTCTAATGTTGAGAGCTGTAAATCAGACATCAGGCATTCACAAATGACATCTGTCCACATATCATTCCAGGTATGTGTTGCTGAAAAACATAGGGGCTGTGAGCATTAAAGCTGACATAACTGACACAGTACTACAAATTCAGCAATGGGTTGTACACCTATGAGGTGTGGTGCACAGTACATGGCAGGGTGCAGATCAGGTGCACAACAATACTGTGTACATGGGTGCAGAGGTAACCAGGGGAAGGGGCGTCACCTAGTGACATATCACATGCATCACACACATGTATTCTGTTGCTAGCCTGGATTGACTATAGTTGCACTGCGTGCTGTTGTGTACCATATGTTATGCATGTTGACAGATGGGTAATAGGAGGACTGTGTGTACTATCATTCTGCAACCTCACCTGTATGTGTGTGTGTGTGTGTGTATTCTGGTGGGTAGGTAGTTTGTCTGTAGGGTCACTCTGGTGAAGTGAAGGGAGGTTAATGCATGTAGGATGCATGTGTGCATGTGTGGATGTTTGTGTGGGTGGCCATGTATGCACATGTGTGATTGTGGGGTTGGCCATACAGCAGTACCTCCCTTTGGGATTGTGCAGTACATGGGCATGGACTGCCACATTACACACCAGGAATACTTGTCATGTATGTAATCACAGGAGAGCTATAGTATAATAAGGTCTGTAGCATGGAACAGGCATTGAGAGGGAAGGTAGACACCAGGTATACCCTTAATATCACATTCAGCAGAGAGGTTACCAACAACCCATGTATGCAGCACTACAGATGCATTGGGAAAGTACTAGTCAACACCAGGGAGTATATCCATATATTACAGTTGTCACATGATAGGCTGATTGAGCAGCATATCTGGCATGTACTAAGCAATACATACACATGACAAACAAGTGAGTGATACTATGGAGTGAACATAGTAGCCCACACATATAGGGGCCATGCTCATGATGTCCAGACATACACAGGGTGAACACTGAATGGCAGCAGTGAGTCCATCTAAAACCGCTATACACAGGCTAGGCAGGTAATGTAGTAACAGATGTTGTGTTGTGATTACTTGTCTAGGCATTTAGAGGACTGATATGTTAATGAGTGGTATCAATGTGTGTATGTCACCAAGTGTGATGCAGGATGGGGAACACATGGAAATATACGTGGGACTGTCTGTAATGTCATGGACAGGTAGGTATTACAGTGGTGTGTGTGTGTGTGTGTGTGTGTGTGTGTGTGTGTGTGTGTGTGTGTGTGTGTGTGTGCACGTGCATGTGTACTGTTAGGCAATGCTGTGCTGGTTTTAAAGTGGGTTTATTGTTTTCCCCCACAGGTGGCGAGGTGGGTACTGCATGCAATCTAATGTTGGTGTCCATACAGACACCGAAGATGATGATAGTACTGTTGAGGCACAGGTGGGGTTATCAGGGGCCAAAACAGTGCCATCATTTGACATCCCTCTTTTAACCACCCCAACCCTGCACACAGTTTCGGTGCCTATGCATAACCCATCACCAGTGGCCATAGTGGAGGGATGGCTGGCATTTGGTGACAGTGCACAGGAAAGTGTGGTAACCATGCCTACTGTGTCTGGTCACAGCAGGCATAGCCGGTTGTGCAGCAGGGCACCAAACTGGCAGATATCCCAGGGGGCTTGTGGTAGGGCCGCCACTGGACATGATGCCCTTGGCAGAGGCGACACAGCTGTTACCAGTAGGCGCATGTTTCAGGCTGTCATGGTGGTGCAGGCACGTACAGAATGTTACACCAGACAGGGCCTAAGGCTGCAGAAGGTGCTCTCACATCTGCAAGTAACAACGCCCATGAACTGGCTGGTGTCATCCGTGCATTAACTGAGTTCATGAACAGATGGTCTGTTGAGATGATGGCCCTCATTGACCATGGTCCGTCTGTGCTTGAATGTGTGGTGGGAGTGCAGCAATGGCCGTGTGGATGTAGGCCAGCAATGCCAACAGCTGGCAGTCAATATGGACATGCTAGGACACCAAGGGGCTCCCGTAGTGGCAGTACCAGCCCCGGCACTGTGGGGGGCGCTGTCCACACCACAGCAGCCCATGAGCATGTGATCCTGGCCAGTCCCAGGAGGGACCTGGTACAAGTGGACATTTGTCATCATTAGGTGAGAGTAGCACATCGAGGCCTGTACCTGGACATGCCCATGGAACCCTTGGCTGGCACAGTCCATGTGTTTGTGGCCAGGGGTAGTGAACTGCACACCCTGCTGGGTGTAGTCTGCAGCTGTCCATAAACACCTGTGTAGGGCAGCCACATGGCAGAACTGTTTGCATGCATACCCACGCACTATACAAACACACGTAGGGCAACTCCATACCTCTACCACACACCACATCACCACACCCAGTTCACCTCAGTACAACCCTCACCCACACACATGGTGTCAAATGTATGGCCCACCCTCGGCCTCTGGCAAACCAACAACACATCCTGTGCATATGATGATACCTGTGCCACATCCCTGTCATCCATACCATCAAAGCAGGGACAGGCTAATATGGTTCTGATACACACGGTGACTGTACTACAGTGTACCACAGTACTGCAGTGTTACATGTTGTAAGGAGTAAGGTATAATGCATGTATGTAAGGTAGTGTAGCCATCCAGCAATGATGCATTATAGCTGTTAGTAACACTGGCTGATTGTGGTGTCTATAATGTTATCCATTTGTGTTGTAGGTGTACATGTGTCAGCATGAGGATGGTCTGCAGTCATATTCAACAATGGGGTATGGCACTGTGGTAACACCATGGCTGTGACATATCTGGGGTACAGTTGAACACATGTCACAGGTTTGTATAACTGTTATTGCCTGTGCCACATGGACAGGTGACCCGCTGGGGCATGTACAATCTGCAACCTGATGTAGACCCATCCACATACACGCACGCTGTTAACTGGCAACACTGGGACTAAACCCCTACCTAGGTATGTAGTGATACTGAAGTGTATGGCTTCCATTGCACACACCACACAGCATTTAGGGTGAAGTGTGTCCCAGGTTACATGTTACGTGCAGAACATCCCCAGACATGTACAGTATGCTAATGGGGGATGTAATGGGTGTATATGGACAATACATAGTGTAACATATCTTCATATACACATTAACAGACACATACCAGGCAGACACACATGCGAGAGACCTGGGCCTAGTGCTGCTAACTAACTTGACTGTGTGTCCAATGTGTTACAGGTAGGTTGCACACAGCACATGCATAACTGACCTGGAATGTGGTATCATTTACCTGTAAGGTTGATGGTGACAGTGATAACCATGACGTGGTACATGGGACATATACCATGTGCACCTTGGTGTAATGACAGTGCACCCAGCACCCACATCCCCCAGTGGATATTGCACTCCCTGAAACCCATGATGACACTTTGACATACCCACCATCACACATTGGCCACGACTGCGATACAACCCATTGTAGATCCCAACAGTGGTACTACAGGGATATGCATCTAATACACATGCCACACACATAGCAGGGTGTTGCATTGTCATGCCTCACATATGGGCAGCAACAACACTATCTGTACTACTGTGTGGCAATGAGTATTGTAATAGGAGTATGTGGCCTCGGAATGCTGTACCCTACAGATAAACAGACATGCACACATACACACACTTGCCAGAACCAAATGGGTATCCCATGCCTATCAACCCATTTGTACAACACTGTTGTGATGGTACTGCAAGGCTCGTGTAGCCGGTATGGAGAGGAGCTTAACAGGGTGCATGTAATGTCCCATACAGCAGCAGCCACAATTGGCTATGGCAATGGGTGTTGAGGTGGTTGTGAAGGCCCTCATGGAATTGCTACATACAGGTGTGCTAACACACAGACACTGCTATACTCAGTCATGCACACGTACACATGTGTCAGTACTGGGGTGCATCTCTGCAGGTGGTCATAGCTGTATACCTAGCTATTGTCCAAGGAGAGATGGGTTGTGTAGGGGTTGTGTGTACAGTGGTATCCTGCCACCTGCCATGTGGCAGCAGGCGAGCTATTGACAGACACTACTGTGGTGACCCTCAGGGTGAGAATGACATGCATCAGCCATTCCTCCATGTGCCTCCTGCACATGGCCACTGAGGTGATCAAGTTGACATGCATGTAACATGCATTACAACACATGGTTAGTGTCTGTGCTGGAGACCTGTACCCAACCATATTCAGTTGACTGTGGTAGTGTAGTCGAGGTACCTGTGGTAGGTGGTGCATACAGGGTGTTATCTCCAATATGTGCCAGTTCTTAAACAGCTGGGCAGACATGTTAGTGTCAATCATGCTTAGGATGACTGTACATATCCCAGCGAGATACCTGCCATCTGCACATCTGTACAGGGACTCACAGTCATCAGCTTGGCAAGTAGCTATGCAGTAGGATGAATGTGTTGACAGATAGACAGTTGACAACAATATGTATGCCATAACTACATGTCAGGAGCCCACGCTACCATGTGCTGAACAGACGGTAGTCTACAGTTACATTCCACATGTCGGATCATTACCCAGTAGGGGTTATATACTGTGACACAGCTCACATGCCAGGGATACAACAGGGAGACTTCAGAGTCCAGCTATGCCTGCAGGTGTGCCTGTTGTCAGTACTACATTTAGCACTCTACTCTTGCATGGGTAGGCATTGTCAACATTAGTGCCACCATGATACACTACATGCTAGTGTGACAGCACGTACCCTGGGCTACTACCCCTGTATGTAACACAGTCACATGGATAACAGTGCTGTGCAGGCCTCATATATGTCTGTGTCCCAGACATGACATTCACACCACTTGGTACTGTAATGACAGCACATAGGCGCATGTATTGCACATGGTATTACATACACTTATTACAGATGTCATTACCCTATGTTATCAGACTGGGTGGTGCGAACTGGTTATCAGGGCTAAGCCATGCTTAGCAGGTATCAGCATTGCTGCAATATAACAGCTAAGCTGATTTGCACACTGGTAAATGAAGCCTACACTGTGTAAGCACCTGTACGTTTACCAATAGCTTAGCACTGCTTAGCTTCATGCAAACCCAAGCAAACCCTCTTAAAGCTGCTCAAAACTGCCTTAATCACTCTGTATCCAACAGCTCTTGTTCTGCCCAGCAACAAAATGAACAGCCCTTGCAGGTCTTGAACCCAGGACCATGTACACGAAAGTCACAGCTCTTAACCACTACACCATGACCACTGTGAAGACAGCTGTTGTTTTTCCAAGTTATCTGTCAATACACATACTGATTAGTATTGAACAATTGTCTTTACTTCCACAGGTGTGTAGTTCTTGTTATTAATATGACTGCTGCATCACATATGTTATTTTAACATAATGTACACATAGCAGATACATATGGTGAGATACACCTGGGAGAGTACACACAACCATGAGGTTTACACATGACAGGACTATGGATATATACATATAATAGGTTGATATATGTCTACATGAACATATACATGCATATTCATACATATGTCTGTATACACATCTCTATAGTGCAACATATATATGGCCATGTGTACATCTCTTCGTATAGGTTCATAGGTTCATAGGTTCATACTAGGCTATCTGCCCAAGGGCATTTATAAGCCTAGCCCATAGTTATGTGGCTTTCGCCACCCCTTTAGCTTGAATAAAACTATGCCTATTATTTTGCTGTGCCTCTGTCAAGCAGTGACACTGAAGTAATCCCTGGGGTATATCTGCGATCTCCCATCCATTGGTCAAGATTCCTCTTGAACAAGGCCAGCGAGGTGCTCTGCCTCACATGTACCGGGATTTTGTTCCACAGCATAGGGAGTCTCTGGGTGATGAATCTGTCCCTCCAGCACGTTCTATTAATAACCGTGTCAAGGTTTAAGTCTCCCGCCTTGTGGTTCTGAGGATCTAGATTTTTGAGGTGAAGCATATTCATCAAATCTGGGTTTGACATGGCCTTATATGTCAGGCACAGGTCACCTCTGAGCAAGCGGTATGAGACTGAATAGAGCTGGAGTTCTTTCAGTCGGGCAGCATAAGACATATTTTTGAGACCCTTTATCCTTTTGGTGAGGAACTTTTGGGGCCTTTCCAGCTGCTGCAGGTGTCGGGTCAGATACATTCCGAAAGGGGCATTGTACTCAATTATAGGTCTAATGAGTGATGAGTACAGGGGGACGATGACCTCCCTTGATCTAGATGTGAATCCCTTCATGATCAGGTGGGAAATGTAGAAGGTTTTCCTAACTACTTTAGCAACATGAGTGTCAAACGAAAGGCTACTGTCAACCTGGGTCCCCAGATCCCTAATGACTTCTTCTGTGCTCAGTGGATTGCCACCTATATGGTAGCTAGGGGTAACCTTG
Organism: Protopterus annectens; assembly: GCF_019279795.1. Taxonomy (NCBI): domain Eukaryota; kingdom Metazoa; phylum Chordata; order Ceratodontiformes; family Protopteridae; genus Protopterus; species Protopterus annectens. The sequence goes on from NC_056732.1 coordinate 310,789,097, forward strand.
TTTTTCCCGAAGGGTATGACTATGCATTTCTTGGTGTTTAACTTTAGGCCATGGCTCTGGCACCAGTTATCCATTTCTGTGAGGCCCTTCTGAAGGATATCTGTGTCAGATGTGTTTTCGACTATGGGCCCAGTTTGCAGTCATCTGCAAACTTTGTCAGCCATAACCCTCCTGTGTTTGCTTGTACTTCAGAAAAGTAGATGCCGAACAAGAGTGGACCCAGGACTGAGCCCTGTGGGACACCACTTGTGACAGGCTTTGAGTCTGACATGGCTCCAGCAACTCTGACCCTGTGGGTTCTGTCACTTAGCCAGTTTGCAACCCATCTTGTGATGTATGGGTTTACATTCAAGCTGATGAGTTTTTCGATGATACCCGAGTGGGGTATTGTGTTGAAGGCATTTGCCAGGTCGAGGTAGGCTGTATGGACTGCCTTTCCCTCATCAATGGCCTTGGTGACTGTCTCGAAAAAGTCAACCAAGTTTAAAAGGCATGATCTGCCTTTGACAAAGCCAAACTGGGTTGGATCCAAAGTCTGCAAGTTCCCTATGTCTTTATTTATGAGTTCCATTATGATCCTCTCCATGGCTTTGCAGATAAGGCTTGTCAAGCTAATGGGATGGTAATTTCCAGGGTCGGTGGAGGCACCGCCCTTGTGAAGTGGGACCACAGTCGCCATGCACCACTCCTTGGCACGATCCTGAGGTGAGTCTAAGGTTAAACAGCTGTCCTAACTGCGGGTTTAATTCCTCATTGAGTTCGTGGAGCACACAGCGGGACACCATCCGGTCCCATGGATGCTGTGTTTTTGCCTTGGAGAGCAGTTCTCACCTGGGCGTTGGAGATGTTTGGGGGCTACAATCCTCTGGTATAGATATCTCTCCTTTGGGGAGGGGGAGAAGTTTACACTGAACCTGTCAGCCAGTATGTTGGCAATGTGTGTAGGTTCAGTAATCTTCACATAATTTTGAACTAATTCTGAGCATATCTGGGAGTTTCCTCCTAGGTTTCTAACATAGCTAAAGAAGGCCTTATGATTGTCTTTTGAGTCCTTGATTTTTCTCTCAAAATTTGCCTTGGATGATTTTATGAGAGCTCTTAGTTTTTTACTTATAATGATCAAAGGTGTCTTACCTTTCAAGGATTTTGCTCTATCTTGTAGTAGCTTCCTCCTTTTGTTGTAGAGCTTGTTTGTGGCTGTGGTCCACCAGACTGGACGCTTGCCTTTGGTACAAAGAGTCTTAGTTTTGTTTGGGATTGCCTGATCCATGCAGTCCTGTAGGTGCTGGTAGAAGGCATTTGTAAGTGATTCAGCGGTTTGAGTAATGTTTACCACTGGCTCAGGGGCCTTAAAGGAGATCACACTAGTTTTTAGAAGTGTGAAGTCGGCTTTTGAGAAGTTTTCACTGTGGTCTTTTTATTTCAGGTGGGGTGGGATGAGGACCTCCAGCGAGATTAGTTTATGATCTGATCTCACCAGTGAGGGGTATACTTCCGGTGTTGAACATTGTGATCCCATGTTCATGATGATGAGATCAAGTATGTTTTCTCCTCTTGTGGGGATGGTGACTAGTTGTTCCATGGCATTTGAGTTTATGAACTCCAGGAACCTTTGGGCTAGAGTGTTTGGGCTTGAGTAGTGTTCCCAGTCTATATTAGGGTAGTTGAAGTCACCTAGTATGATGGTGTTTGGAGATACATTTATCCCCTCCAATGTTTTCAGGAAGGCTATGTGAAGTTCCTGAGTTTGAGAGGGTGGCCTGTAACATGCTACAAATTGCAGAGCAGTCTTGCCTATGGTTAATTGCACCTGGATGGTCTCCGATGCATCGTGCCTTGCCACCAACCTTGAGGTGTGGGTGTCCTTTATGAATATGGACACCCCCCTCCTTTCTTGGTGTTGTCCAGATTTTGGGGCCAGAACGCATGATATGAGGTGAAACCTGATAGTGCTGGGGTGCTCTCAGGAGCCTTGAACCAGGTTTCTGTCACAGCACAGACATCAATGTTCTCCATACTGAGAAGGGCCTCGAAAAGGTGCATCTTGAGATTGAGACTTCTGGCATTGAGCAGCATTACCCTTAGTTTTTTTCCCTTTTTGTGTTCTAGGGTGGTAGGTTTAGAATTTGAGCCTTGCCTAAAAAAGGCACTATGGGGGTGGCAAGAGCCTTTGCCAATATCCGGAAGCCTAGGGGTGACAGGTGCAAGCCATCCCTTGTGAAACAGCGTGGCTTGTCCAGCATGTTATCCCAGGCAGACAGACATTGATCCCTTTGAATGACACCAGAATTTAAGCCAATTATTAAAGCTGATCATCTTATCACTGTATTGTGGCATCATTCTAGGTGAAGGTAGGATACTGCTCAAGGTCAGGGTCATACCTGCCTGGGCTACATAATCAGAGAGCTCCTCAATGTCTCTTTTCATGCAGTCCAAGGAGGTACGTCTCAGGTCGTTGATACCAGCGTGGACAATGACTGAGTTGTACTTGTACCTGCTGTTGAGAGACCTGAGTGCTTGCGTTATGTGGCAGATTCTAGCGCCCGACAGGCAGCTTACTGCGACCTTCTCCTTACTCAGTCTGGTGAGTGGGACGTCAGTGTGTCTGACTATGGAGTCACCTATGACAAGTATGTTTGGTGTTGTATTTGGCCTTAAGGGCAGTGACTGCTTTGCACACTGATTTTGTTGTTTATGTGTTGTTTGTGTGGTGTATTGAGTTTGCAGTTGCTTGGGTGTCTGCTTTGGAGGCCTCTGCTGTTTAGGTACATTTTTACTCAGAGCCTCCGAGTATGTCTTAGTGTGTTTATGTGTTTGATTCAGTGGTGTGGTTGAGTTATGTGAGACTGGTGTTGTGTTGTGTGTAGTTGCCTTCTCCTCCTGCCTGGTCTTGCCAGTCCTGAGTTGAGAGAGCTCAGCCTCCAGTCTGGCTAAATAGCTGCATCTCTCACAAGTGTTAATGTTACGTGGGAGGAGAGGGTTGTCCGTGTACATGAGGCAATTGTAACATTGTCTCAGAATTCCCAGATTCACCAACTGGGCAGGAGAGGACGCCAGCATCTGACCCTTGACATGCTAGAAAGAATTATGAGTTGGTATGAGACAGAAAAGTAGTGGGCTTAGCAGGGAAGTGGGCACTCCTGGGGGGTTTTGCTAGTGAGAGATTTGTCTAATATAGGAGTGCTTGACCTGCAAAGAGAATGCTTATAAGACAAGGGATATGCTTATAAGACAAGTGCTGAGCTTTTTGAGAAGAAAAAGCTATTTGGAACAAGTGCTGCACTTTTTAGTGAAGGTGTAAACTGTTTAGGTTCCTAACAGAGCAGTTCTAAGGGAAAAATTGAAGAACAGACTTTCTGGAGCCAGAAAGAGTTTAACCTTGTTTAACCGGCGCTGCCCGATGCTACTCTAGTGGCAACTTCGCTAATTTGCGCTAAAGCACGTTAAAGCGTGCTTGATAGCAGGGGCTGGAAAGAAGCAGGAATAGACCCAAAACGGACAATAAAACTACAGTTTCAAGTCAGTAACCACCTCTACAGGGGGCAGGGAAGCTGCTCAATGTTATTCACTGCCACTGATCAACACAGAGACCCTCCTTCAGCCCAAGCAAAATGGCCTCACAGAAACTTTCAAACAGTTCAGGAACAGCAAGCCTGTAACTGAACTTTTTTAACTCTCAGAAAAGTGGGAAAAAAGCAAGATTTTTTTTTTTGTTTTTGTTTACAGAGATAGCAGAGGTTCACAAGTAATATCAAGTTATAACAGTGCAGTAAATGACCCCACACAAGAGTGCTAGGTCAAGGACAGAAAATATGCAAGTTTTAAGAAAAAAACGATTTAAAATTAAGTGCAAACAGGAAATTCAGCAAACAGCTTTTGGTTGTGCTCTAAATACAGCTACTAATACAGAAATCAAGTTTAACAAGCCAGAAAATGCTCAAGCTAGGCAGCTATGCAGAAAAACTTAGCAAATAAACAGAGAAAAATACTTAAAAATCTCAAAAGTGGCTCCCTTCTTCTCTCAGCGTTTTTTCCTCTTGGAGGGTGCTTCACCAACAGCCAACAAGCCTGAAAAGACGTCCAAACCATGAGGCAACTAGGTTTTAAGAGAGGAAGACGAAGGAGTTTTGGAAATGACCCCTAGTGGCCAGTAAAACTACAGTTTCAAGTCAGTAACCACCTCTATGGGGGGCAGGGAAGCTGCTCAATGTTATTCACTGCCACTGATCAACACAGAGACCCTCCTTCAGCCCAAGCAAAAATGGCCTCACAGAAACTTTCAAACAGTTCAGGAAAAGCAAGCCTGTAACTGAACTTTTTTAACTCTCAGGAAAGTGGGAAAAAAGCAAGATTTTTTTTTTTATTTTTGTTTTTTACAGAGATAGCAGAGGTTCACAAGTAATATCAAGTTATAACAGTGCAGTAAATGACCCCACACAAGAGTGCTAGGTCAAGGACAGAAAATGTGCAAGTTTTAAGAAAAAAACGATTTAAAATTAAGTGCAAACAGGAAATTCAGCAAACAGCTTTTGGTTGTGCTCTAAATACAGCTACTAATACAGAAATCAAGTTTAACAAGCCAGAAAATGCTCAAGCTAGGCAGCTATGCAGAAAAACTTAGCAAATAAACAGAGAAAAATACTTAAAAATCTCAAAAGTGGCTCCCTTCTTCTCTCAGCGTTTTTCCTCTTGGAGGGTGCTTCACCAACAGCCAACAAGCCTGAAAAGACGTCCAAACCATGAGGCAACTAGGTTTTAAGAGAGGAAGACGAAGGAGTTTTGGAAATGACCCCTAGTGGCCAATAAAACTACAGTTTCAATTCAGTAACCACCTCTACGGGGGGCAGGGAAGCTGCTCAATGTTATTCACTGCCACTGATCAACACAGAGACCCTCCTTCAGCCCAAGCAAAAATGGCCTCACAGAAACTTTCAAACAGTTCAGGAACAGCAAGCCTGTAACTGAACTTTTTTAACTCTCAGAAAAGTGGGAAAAAAGCAAGATTTTTTTTTTGTTTTTGTTTACAGAGATAGCAGAGGTTCACAAGTAATATCAAGTTATAACAGTGCAGTAAATGACCCCACACAAGAGTGCTAGGTCAAGGACAGAAAATATTCAAGTTTTAAGAAAAAAACGATTTAAAATTAAGTGCAAACAGGAAATTCAGCAAACAGCTTTTGGTTGTGCTCTAAATACAGCTACTAATACAGAAATCAAGTTTAACAAGCCAGAAAATGCTCAAGCTAGGCAGCTATGCAGAAAAACTTAGCAAATAAACAGAGAAAAATACTTAAAAATCTCAAAAGTGGCTCCCTTCTTCTCTCAGCGTTTTTTCCTCTTGGAGGGTGCTTCACCAACAGCCAACAAGCCTGAAAAGATATATATACATATATATATATATATATATATATATATATATATATATATATATATATATATATATATATATATCTAGCTGTGTATGCACATCCTATGTGTACAGATATGCCTATTTATGTAGATATATATGTATATATCTATAACTATATGTGCATATATATCTATTCTGATATACCTATTTCTGTCAATATATATGTAGATATCCATAAGTGTATGTGCATATGTATCTCTATCTGTATATGTGTAGACATATATTGCTGTGTATATGTATATATCTGAGTGTTTATATGTATATATATATATATATATATATATATATATATATATATATATATATAGATATATATCCATCTATGTTTGTTTATATGTATATGTGTATATATCTATATAGATATATAGATAATTATATATACATATATGTCCACCATATGTCCTGAACGTGGAGTGGAGCCCTACCTCAGCCCCAATAGTCACAACCTCTTAGTGCAAGGGGTCATCAGGTATGTAGTACAGGTATATACGTATAGTATTACTACTGTGATAGGGGTTGTCTTCACAGACATGTTGTGTGTGAGGTCACATCTGCTTTTAACATGTGTGTCATTGGCTACTGACAGACATCCTAAGAACATCATAGTACAGTACCACTGCTAGCACAGTAATGATCCTGTGGATTACACCAGAGATATGGCTAATAAATGTGGACAGTCTGACACACTCTGGTCAGTCCAGAGGTATACATAGAACCCCCTTAGTGCAAGACATGCGGACTAAGCCTGACAATGTGGATGTTAACAGCCATGTAGATGGGTATATCACATAAATACTGATATACATTTTCCCCCATAGGTTATGCATTCACACACCCCTGTCTTTCCTGACACATAATAACCATTGGTACAGAGGTACCATGGTCACATACTACCCACTAGTTAGTGACATACATCTGTACAGCATCCCACTGCTTTCTCTGACATACATGACTGTTATGGTGGACTGGCAGCAGTCCATCTGGCAAGTATCTGGTCATAACATCACACTGGGTGAGTACACTAAGCTGCTAGGCATGTAACAAAGCACTGTGTAGGCTACAGGCCGACTGCCACAACACTGGCCTACATTTTGTATGGGGGAATACACATGTACCTCCATATATAGCAGGCTATACAGGCATGTCACAGCATGGAATAACAGACACCTGTGTGAAAGTGCATAACCACAACCAATGTGAACACAGCCACAGCCACATATGGTAGCTAGCGTAATATTGCAGTATATGGACGATCTGATCAATACCATCCTCATATGTGTCACTCACACACTAAGCCTACATATACTGAGCTACTACACAGTGTAGTCCAATGCCTGTCTGTGGTATGGGACATGTGTGTGTTTGGCCCTACAAACATGAAAGCCATTAGGGTAACATACAGTGGAGCAGCATGTAAGATCAGATAGAACAGGACCAAGAACAATGACATCTACCACAGTCTGTACACAGGCAAAGGTACATATTCACAATACACACACTGTCGACAGTCACCATAAGTACATAGACCTCAGTACTGTACACACAACCACAGAATGCCCAGGATATGTCCTCAAAGAGAACCCTTTCTATACATAACATGTGTCGCAGTCTGATATCTCACTGGCTTGTTCTCAGATATGATGTCAATAAATTATGGTGTACAGGACATATGCACCTCTTACTGCATGACATATGTACACAGGTTGACAGAGGTGTGGCTGGAGACACAAACACAGGTCCAATGTTGACATGTTGCTGTGACAACCTCATACATTTACTGTTGTAACAGGGTTTGTTGCAACACATGTCCTATGAGGGATATGAGGTCAGTAAGTCTCATGTCTGTCACCATGTACTGACTGCATTCATCACACTATGCTTCTGCAATTCACAGATAGGTGCTCTGTGAGTAACACAAGAAACAAAAGGCACCACACACTGCCCAGTCTGCAGATGACCCTACAGATGGGGTTTCTTCAGAAACCTAACACTGTCATGACAGGCATTAAAACATGTAAACCAGCGATATCCACACACACCCTGTTAAACCAACATTACTCCAAATGTAGAATAGCAGCACTTACATTCTGTAGTCATGACAGGTACATCCTCCTCCTTTGTGTTGGCCTGTTTCCAAAGTGTATGTTGTTAGAGGTACATCCCCAATCCATCTGAGATGCTGTTTACCAAACAACAGATCTAGGTCCTGCTCACAGTCAACAAAAAGGCCCAACACCAACATGATGTTCCTAGATATTGGAGTTTGTTTCCATGCAGTTGGCTATGGGAATGTTACCACAGCTGTTCCACATGCAATCTGATAGAGGAGGGTTGCAATTCATGCAGAGGCCATCAGCTAATCACAAGCATCACTTGCAAAACACATGCTGTTGCCTAAGCAAAGCAGGTGTAAGTCTCCATGTCCACCAGAGAAGGAGTGAGAGAGGCAGACAGATGCAAAGATAAGTCAGGGAGGGGGTGGGAGTGTAAAACCTAAGCATGTTTGTGTCACACACCTACCAGTACAGGGTATCAAACCCCTGACTGACTATGTATTGCTATCACATGTCTATGCAGTTATTGGATGTGCCACATAGCTTACATGTTGAGGAGCTCTCCAGACATATATGTGATGGTGAGTGACCTCTGCAACAGTGATATGGTAGCTATACGGTAGGTGTAGTACACATGCCTGTCCGCATGAACAGGTGTCAGCGTCAACACAGCCACACTCTCTCAGAGACCCACACACATTGACACACTTGGCAGGGTCAGGAATACACCTTCTCACTAGTTGGTTTGCCACAATACAGTACTGTACAGGTATCACATGCACCACAAGGGTTATCTGGAGGTTATATTGGCAAAGGGTATGTGAAGGTGTCTGATATCAGACAGCATGCTTCATTATGCCAATAGGGGTTGTAGTGAGTGTGAATGTGGTCAAAAGCATCATACACCACACACACAGACACAGGATGCCAGCACTGATATGCATAGGTGCATTGCTTCATGGGTGTGTAGAGGTTGACTGTGCCAGATGGCTATACAAGGTTAGGTGATGGGTATACCTTGGCATCAGTCCACATGACAATGGTCTGCAGTGTGGCTCAGGGGTATAATGTCTGGACTGGCCCACACAGGTGGGTATTGTATTCACCATCCAGTCACCTGGGTAACTATTGTGTGTGGCCATTGCTGTGCATTGCTTGCCATGTATGTGTTCTTTAGTCCATGACATGGACAGTGTCTGGGATGTGCACACATCCCACATGCATGTACAGTGACATGTGGAACTGTACCTGGGGTGTCTGGGCCATGTTGTGTACACAGATTGTTATCATCAAATGTGCCAGTCCTGGCCTCATGTGGCGGGAACTGGTAATGGACAGCAGGTTGACCCTGCACTTACATTGACAGCATGATACAGGTATTCCCTAGTGTCAGTGGCATCTGTCCATACAGGGCATGTGTTTAAGGCATGGTATGTCCTTTGTGGATCACATTTGATGGCACCATAGGTGTTGCAGGTGTCCAGTGGGGAACATAGTGAAGGCGCACTGTCTGCATGTATGTGCCTATTGTACTGATGGACAGGGTGCCATGCCCTCTGTTGTCCACTGTAATCACACCATGGTTTCTATTTGTGGGCAATTTGCAGGGTACTACCAACATAGCGATTGTTGCCTAGGCAAGTGTGTTTGTGTATGAGACATGGGTTGAGAGTGTTCTCTGGGTAATACAAGGGTTGCTAACTTTGTTCACCAGGCCCTGATGTCACATGTCGAAGTATGGATTGGCACCTCAGCCTTTTGGCTATTTCACATCTGTTATCCCTGTAAAGTGGACATTGTGACATATAATAGGGCCACCATATAAGAAATTTGCAAAACCCACTCCACAATGAGTCCAGTGATTGCACACTCTCAGCCACCTCCACACAGGATATGAATGACAAACACAGACACACACACACACTTGCCATGTATGGGATTAGAATTCCTACCTAACTAGTTTATTACACTACAACACTACGCAGTTATAGGATGTGCCACAGAGATTACTGGAGTACTCCTATCCCAAAGGTGTATTTCACAGTGAATGACATCAACAGCCTTGCCAAAGTAGGGCATTTGAGCTGCAGTGAGTGTGACTAGCCTAAAAAGCATTGCTCCCTACACAGACATATAAGCACACATGCACAAACATCCATACTTACCAAGTGTGGGAATAGAACCCCTACCAGAGTAGTGTATAAAACTACAGAATTATGCTGTTATAGGAAGTGCCACGGAGATTACTGGGCTACACGTTTCCCAAATATGTATTTCACAGTGACTGACATCAGCAGCCTTGCCAAAGTAGGGCATTTGATCTGTAGTGAGTGTGACTAGCCTAAAATGCATTGCTCCCTACACAAACAAAGGAACACACACACAAACATCCGCACTTGCCATTTGTGGGAATAGAACCCATACCAGAGTACTATATCACAATACAGCTTTATGCTGTTATAGGACACGCCACAGAGATTACTAGGCTAGACTTTTTCCAAAAGTGTATTTCACAGTGAATGCCATCAGCAGCCTTGTCAAAGTAGGGGATTTGAATTGTAGTGAGCGTGACTAGCCTGAAAAGCATTGCTCCCTACACAGGCAGAGACACGAACACACACAGAGTTGCCATGTCTGGGATTAGAACTCCTACCTAACTAATTTATCACACTACGGCATTACACAGTTTTAGGATGCACCACAGAGATTATTGGGCTATTCTATTCCCAAAGGTGTATTTTAAAGTAGATGACATCAGCAGGCTTGTCATAGTAGGGCTATGGGGAGGGCAATGTGTGTGCATGGGCCATAACCCATTCATCTAGAGGTTGATACACCACATGCAGGCACACACAGGACTATATTCCGCAGGTATGTGTATACAGCTGCTAGATGACTACTGCCTTGTACCGTCATGTTGCACAGCTAGTACTTGCACCACATAGTCTGTAATGCTGACGGATACCAGTGGCTAATTTCTACAGTGAGTGGCATTTACACATCATATGGTTATAGCCATTTGTCTGTGTGCTGGATGAGACAGGCCTCATGGATAGTTGGATGGCTCTTTGTCACAGTCATTCTCTTCCACACATCTATGTGTGTTTACTTTTGGCTTATTATAGTGTGTAGTCCTTGGATATATGCCTGTATTCCTAACCAATGTGTGTGCAAAGCATGACCGGTGCCTAGTGAGGAGTGTATGCACTAACATCTGCAACTGTCAGATATGTATGGTCCACTGCAGTTTGCAGACATGGGCTTCATTTGTTTAAGTGTGTGGGCATGCCCAGTATGCCCTTCTGTACTGAATGTGTGGATCCATTCCATGTAATTTGTAATCCAGTGCAAACCTTTGTGTTATACACCTACAGGTAGCAAACTGTTTCTGCAGGGTATTCGTAGATCATTTAGCAATATGGGGCAAACTGTGCAGGGGATAGTGTGTACTGTCGGTGATTGTGTCTGTGCTGCTTCTGCTACATGGTACTGGTGTTAGCAGAGATATTCAGAAATGTGTGCTATTATACACTGTGATGTTTTATATCCTCAAGTACTGTCAGGTGGACATTCTTTCACAGTGATGTCCTGGGGGACAAGGGTTACTGTAGCTGTGTCCGATATTGTGGGCAGACACCTACATATTCATGGTAAGTTATGCCATTCTGGAGGGGAAGCTGCAGACACTTGCTGCTGGGTCTGTGTATCCAGTTCAGCACCTTGGTACAGTGCTGGCAGAGGTTCCTATACTTGTACATCCATTGACATGACAGTATGGCCTTATCTTGCTGTGGCAATACCTCACAGCTGTACAGATTCATACAGGTTACCCAGAGGTAGGGACCATGAGTCAGGACATTACCCCTATTGTGGTGTATGGGCAGGTTTGTAGCCACCCATGTATGTGTTTGCACCCAGGGATAGTGTGTGCACACAGCTGTGTGTTGGACCTTGCACATTCCATGCTGCACATGCTCCCACCCCCTATTATTCTATCCTCTTCCATACATTATGCAAACATTCTCTGATACTTTCCCTAAGGTTATCACTTCATCACAGCTAAGTTTTGGTGTTGGTCCACAGTTCATACAGTGGGACATGTTACTGTGGTTTGTCCACATGGCCTTGCATATGGCTTATATGTAGTGTGTTATGTTGTTATTTGGGTGTCCATGACATAACATGCATTGGCAGTATGTGTGAGACACAGGCCTTTGGCAGAGGTCTGTAGGCCATTTGGTGGTGACTCAGGCCAGCTGTGGCAGGCCGTTCATTCTGTCAGTCCTACAGTCTCAGACCACCATGCAGCATATTCCCCTGGGGTGACAGGGTAGGTGTGCTAGGCATTCATGCCAATACTTTCTATCAGTCTTCATCAGGTGGTGTGGATGCTGGCAGGGTGCTACCTACAGCTAGGGACCCACCTGCATGTGATACCTGCACTGCATGCTGCATTCTTTCTCTATTGCCATATACAGGTGGGGTCATATTGTACCCATTCCCAACAACAGGGATATGACCAAAGAGGTACCTGCGGCTGGTGTTTGGGTGAGCTGGGTGCATGCGTGCTATGGACACTACTTGCATCTGATGCACAGATATTCATAGGGCATTCCAGTTATGCTGGCATGTGCAGGTACATCAGCTGTTTCCTAATACATCAGTCCTACCACCTTTGTGATCTGCAAGTGTTTGGCCAGACAACACCGGTATCCCCTACTACGGGCACAAATAATGTGATGCATACCTGTATGTACAATTTCAAGGGTGTGTCCATTTCACAGTTACACGTTATATACTATATGTCTGGGGTACTTTCTCCTGTGTACTGCATGCATATCTAGCCCAACAGCCATGCCATGTCAATCTTTCAGATGGTGACACATAATACCATCATACATTTACAATGGCTTATTGCTAGCATGTGTCATAGTGGTGGGAATTGTCTTTGGCACTGCAGTTGTGAGGACTTAGCCCTGTCATCAGCAGTAGTGGGCAATGGCCACCAGGTCATACCTCAACATGCATACATACTGACCACTCTCACACAATATGAAACACACATCAACCTAACATGCACATACCTGCATATTGTGCAAATGCTACAATCTATCCTGCTACAATGGCCAACTCTAAGCATCTGTGCACCACTGGTATTATACTTACACATACATGTTACTACATTTCTACATAGGATTGGGGGGAGCACACCTGACTGTTACTACATTTCTAAATAGGATTGGGGGCACACCTGATGGTTACTACATGTTTAAGTAGGGTTGGGGGGCACAGCTGACTGTTACTACATATCTACATAGGATTGGGGGGCACACCTGACTGTTACTACATTTCTACATAGGACTGGGGGGGGGCACACCTAACTGTTACTACTGTCTATATAGGATATGGGGGGGCACACCTGACTGTTTCTACATTGCTACACATGATTGGGGTGCATACCTAACACTAGTACACATTTGCCATGATGGTACAGGTATGTCAGGTACTCCATTTCATTCTGTTTTCTAACCTATCATGCTGACTAGAGGCATGTCAGTGTACTACAGGTCTTACGTTTGATTGACCTACATATCAGCTTCTGACTTCCTACCCTTCAGAACTAATATCCCACTGCCTGACCTGATGTAGCCTGTCTGTGTAGGCCAGGGAGGGGGTTACCCATAGGCATCATTCAGTGGCCTTAGCACAGCCTTTGTTTGTGATTGTCTACACTTGTCCTGCTGGCTGTGACTGTTGTTGGGTATGCGATCCTCCCTGACTGGCATGTGTGTGTCATATGGACACACATGTGGCCCAGCACATTTCCTGCAGTGGGTTTTGTCACCATGTGTAGTACCAGCTACTATGGTGACACCAGTATTTGTTACAGATCTCATGCTGCCTCTATAAGTGTCTACTATCTGCTGGCATCCCATTCAGCCACCTGATTCCCTTGCATGCTCACATCCATACCATAGATACAAGTAACAACACATACTACTCCAATCAGCAATCAGTAAGGGGTGTGATTTACCTTGTGGGTGTGTCAGTATTGAGGATGGTGCTGGGGATACCTATGTTGGATGTACATAGTACACTCCCTATACATGGTTGAGCGCAGGTAGTGTCATGTTTGGCATCCCTTTTACTGTATGTGTGAATCAGAGAGAGCTGTCCTTCCCTGGGTCCCTACCATGTCAGTGTATGTGCTATGCATTGCCTCTTTGCCAAGGCCATGGCATACTGGGCATGCCTCTATCTGCCTACTGGGGAAGGCTCAGGTTGCTCCTCCTCTGAGTCACTCTGTGCCTGGAATGGTCATGGCATTGGTGAGGGGCTGTGTGGCCCTGCCCCTTGCTGTTCCTGCTGCAGCTGTTTCCGCAGGATCATATTGTGTGGCATGGCACATACAATAACAATTCGGGTACATGTAGCTGGTGAGTACTGCGAGGCTCTACAGGATGTGTCCAGGCACCGGAACTGTGACTTGAGCCTCCCAAACACACACTCTATTATGATTCTGGTCTGCGCATGTGCCTCATTATGGCGTTCTTGTTTGGGTGTCTATGCATTTCTGATGGGTGTCATCAGCCATGGCTCCAGTGCATAACCAGCATCCCCCACTAGGTGACCGTAAGGGATATCCCCAGTGGTAAATCTCTGGTACATCTGCATCAGATGCCAGACGTGGGAATCATGATAGCTTCCAGGGCAGCCAGCACACACATTCATTATAATGCCCTGGGCATCGCACACAACCTGGCAGTTGATGGAGGGGCAGCCCTTGCAGTTGATGTAGACCCTACCCCGCTCACCGGGTGGTGATTTGATGCATCTGTGTGTACAGTCTATAGCACCCACCACCTCAAGGTATTCTGCTATTTGGTGGAAGAGATGCATATTGCTGGCCAACACCTCACGGGTGTTGAGGAAATATAAGTGCTCACCTGCATGTGCTGGCATGGCATCCAGGAACTGGTGGAAAACTCTGGATGCTGATGCCTGTGAGATCCCCATGATATCCCCAGTTGGGCTTTGGGAGGTACCTGTGGCTAGTATTCCTAGGCCTACACATACCTTGGTATCCACTGGGATGGGTTCCCCTCTGTTAGTTCTATGTGTGAGGCGTGGCTGGCACAGCTCAACAATTTGCTGTAGGATGACCTTGTCCACCCTATAGTGCTTCACTATCTCCAGCTCATGTAGCCCTTGGTAGGTTACCCTGGGTCTGTACACCCTTCTCCATCACCTTACTGTAGGTTGGTCGACAGAATTCTCATCCTCACCACCCTCAGCCTCTTCCGCATGTTGATGTCTGATAGCTGCTGCAACCCCTATCATTCTGTTGTTTTTGTTTGATAAAATTTCCCACTTCTATACACTGGTGGTGTAGAGCATGTGGGAGAAACCAGGGGGAAACGTGTTTGCATAGTTTATAGTAGTGTTCTGGGATGGGCTGCTCTGCTGCCTGTGTAATTGGCTGATTCTGATATATTTTACCTGTCAGCTATGCTAGCTCTCCCAGATTACCTTCTTACTGCAGTTTTCCCTTCCCATTGCCTTCCTGTTTAAGCCCAGGGGCATGCCGTGCAAACACAGTGCTCAGATGTGCCAGAGCTGCTAATTCTTGGTTTACTTTTTTTCCCTTTAAAACATGGTGCATGGCGCGCACACCCACTTAGGCAATGTAAAGAGTGCTAGGTAGCATCAGACACACCCCATTGTTTAGCTCTGCTAAGCTAAGGGCAAACTCGAGCCACAGGGCTCCAGTCCACTTACAGTATGCCTGACACACACACCCCTATGATGTCAACTAACTCCTAGGCTTGCAGCAAGCTATTCCTGCTCTTACACTGTTGGGTGCTGACTAGCATGCAGGGGAAATCTGGGATTCAGTATCATTCCCCTCATTTGCATAGGATTGCCTGCTGATGCATAGTTACATGTCCCACACTGAGCCTTCCCCCTTAGCAACCACTATTCACTGGCCATGTTGTCTTCTGCCTGCCATTGAGCATAATGGCAAAATAGTGATTTTGGTTAGAATGCTTATTTTAGTTTTTTTTTTCTTATTTTCCGCCTGATCCCGTTTGTGCACCGCTGCCCTACGCTTAAACAGCTGAGATCGGCTAAAAAAAAATAAAAGTTGATTTTTTTTCTTTTTGCAACTGTTTTCCATGCCAATGGCCTTATAGCTGGCCATTGGCATGCTTTCCAGATAATATCCACCCTTTATTTGGAGCTGTCATGGCTCCATTTTGTAGTTTGCAGAAATGTACTCCGTTACTGGCACAGTACATTTCTCCTGATTACACTCGTCCTTCCTTGATTGCAAATTCAGCTCATTTGCATGGATTTGTCCTGCAAATGGGGTCATTTTCATACAGGGTCTGAGTCCATGCAGGACTAGTGCAGGAGTGCTCGTGCATGTCCCTACAGGCTATTCCTGGATCGCACGGCAGACATATTGCCTGCTGGAGCTCCTGCACTAGTCCTGCATGCTGTACAGGGCTTGTTGAATTTGGGGGCATGTCTTTGAATCAGACACTGCATAGTCAGACCTGGTTGTGTTAGTGATCTCCCTACCTGTGCCCTCATCAAGGTAGCATAGGAACCCCCCAACACACACACACACACACACACATATATTCCCTAGATATTCACACATACATACACACACACATAAACACACACAAACATCCATGCAACCACCAACAAAACCCTATCAAAAGATGGCAATAACGTTTTCCTAGAGAAAAAAATTAACTTGGCCAAATTAATCTGAAGCTGCTGACATTTACAAGGTAGACAACATGGCAAGTTAGCATTAGTTGCTCTTTTGGACTGCATAAGCATTGGGTTCCCCAGAGAGACCACTTTCCATACCAGAGCTACCACCTGGAAAAAGCAGTAGTGGGATGGGAATCTCTGAATCAGAAAAGATATGACTCACAATAAGCATTTCTTAATTTGGCAAATAGTATTTTATTATGAGTTGTAATAATGAAGCAGTACACAATACATTATTTCTATCTTACTAGTATAAGACAGATTTGAAAAAAAAAACAGGATGAGGAAAATAATCTATATAGCAAGGATGCATTATACAGGACATTGATAATGGGGAAAGAGAAGCAAAAGAGTGTGTATGCGTGTGTGTGTGCATGTGCGTGTGTGTGTGTGTGTGTGTGTGTGTGCGCGCGCGCGAGTGTGTGTGTGTGTGTGCTTGTGTGTGTGTGCGTGTGTGTGTGTGTGCTTGTGTGTGTGTGCGTGTGTGTGTGTGTGTGTGTGTGTGTGCTTGTGTGTGTGCGTGTGTGTGTGTGTGTGTGTGTGTGTGTGTGTGTGTGTGTGTGTGTGCGCACGTGCAGGCGCGTGTGTGTTGTGTGTGTGTGTTTGTGTGTGTGTGTGTGCATGTGTGTGTGTATGTGTGTGTGTGTGTATGCATATGAGTGTGAGAGAGAGAGATTGTGTATGGGTGTGTGGTTATGCCTGAAAATCTGTCTGGCAGAGTTCATGATTCACCATAAAAGAATAAATAAAATAAAACCTTTCCCAAGTTGCTTGAAATAATGCTAATCTAATACAGAAAGACAACATCCTAGCTCAGGTCAGCTTGCATGACATCTATTTTCTAATTAGGTGTCAGTTTTAAATTGCATTGTTTCTCTCTCTGTCTATCTCAGATTAACACAGTTTCATGTAAAATATCAAACTATATGCAATCAATGTCATGCTAAAACTCATGCTCCTATAGCTTCTTTTTTATACTGCTAATAACTCATATGAATGCATATGCCTGAGTAATAAAACCTTCAATTGAACTAAAATACAATAAAAATAAAGCTGTAATAATATTTAAAACCACCAGGGGGCAAGCCAATCTGACTTATTACTTGCATTTCGACTACTCTTTTTATGCCAAATGAATCTTTTAAGCCTGAAAAAGTCAACTTAATAAAGCTAAACATTTATGGAAACTTCATATCTAATAGTCACATTTTCAGTGGCATTCCCACAGTAGTATTCACTTATGCTGATGTAATTATGGGGCCACGGCAGAAGCAAAATATCTGTTAAGTCCAATAGTAATTCTTCAGATATAATTTCATAACATCAAAATTATATGTAGAGAAGGCCAGAGTAAGTGGAAAGAGTTTTTACTATGCATTCATTGTTCCTACCGTGACTTCAATTTTGAAGTTATAGTCAGCAGAGAATATATACAAGTTATAGATACTCTCTCATTTTAGTGGACAGTGATGGTACCTGGATTATAGACACTTACAGGAACGCTACTGACCACACCTCCATTTTAATGTTTAATAACCATAACTGAAATCATATTTTGAATAAGTTACCAAGATGTCAATCTATTACAGTTAAACATATTTGCACTAGTAATGACAAGGTGGAAATGTGTAAGACTGACATGAGGAGCAGACTCAGAGATAGGTATTATCCTTATTACATTTTAACACTAAAGATGTGTGTAATTTGGATAAGTAGATATAACTGGAGAAGAGCAATAAAAAAGGTTTTTGATTATATCAGTGAATGTGTCAGATTGTCATATGCCACAGGTTAACATAATTCAACAGGATATTGCTTGTGTTAGCTGGACAGAGGGATAATGCCCTGACTAGGGCTAAGGCAACCCAACTTGAAGTGTTGTGGGTGTTTGCTGTTGCAGATAAGGATGATGGACATAATTATCTTGGGGGAAGGGAGCATCCTGGTGGAGTTCTCAGTCAGATATGACAGAGTCTACCTCAAAGGGACAGTGACCCTAAGGTTGGGTGATTGGGTGGAGTATGAGGCAGATAGCTGTAAGGGTCTGTGGCAGGAGCATCTTCAGGCCAATCCTCATCACTCATACAGTGAAACTGCATGATGTCAGCACAGTAGAAGAGGTGGCAATGTTAGGCATGGTAGACTGACCACCACATAAATTAAGGTTCCTAGTCCAGAACTTATCTTCCTGTGGGATCCTCACACCCGGGCATTCCAAATGGGCACCAATAGCTCAATTATTCAAGAAATGGGAAACCAACTCAGTGCTAAGGTTATGTTGGGATCATCCTGTCAGCAGCAGTTTGGGGACTTGGGGGATATTCACACATGGTAACTAGGAGAGCAGATGGGGCGGGGGTAAGTGGGGATGTGGGTGGATATGTAAACTATGTATTAATAATGGCATACATATTTACAGAAGAATTCAGTACTTGAAAAGGAAGGTGGTGAAAAAACTACTGTCACTTTCAGAAATGGTAGGACAGCTAACTAAAGGGTTATTAGTAATCATAATTTTTGAAAACCTTTAATAAAATATTGTCTAATGCAGTTTTCCTTTTGTCCTTTGCACAAAAAGTGTCAACATTGATGACCATTTAGTGAAGAAAAGTTTTCATATTTGACATTTTATTAAGTATAATTCTGATCATGGTATTGTGTCAACATTGATGACCATTTAGTGAAGAAAAGTTTTCATATTTGACATTTTATTAAGTATAATTCTGATCATGGTATTTATGGGGCTCTTTTCACATATTATGTTTATGTAAGGAAATGACAGGAATTTTATAACATACATTACAGATCACCTTAGTAACACTAGAAGGAGTAGGGAATCCAGTATATTTTATGGGCATCTGTAAGGGAAAATGTTTTATTTTATAGGTAGGATAAGATTCATGCAAGGAAACATGGGGCAATATTCAAACTGGAGCTAGAAAAACTGGAGAAGCAACTGATATTCATATTAGGTACTTTAAACAGATCAGGATTAAATGACTCATTTGAATTAAAAGGTCACTTGAAATGTAATAACAAATAATACGTGAGATTAGCATTCTACCTAGTAATTGCAAGCGTTACTACATTTTTTTTGTTATGAAGGTTTTCACCTTGGAAATGTACAAATTTGATTAAAATAGGGCAGACAGCAGAGCAGCAATTAGTTTAAATGCCTTTTAGTGTTTGGTTCTCAGCTGCAGCACCTTCTCTGTGGCTCTTGTACATCATTACTGCATCTGTAAGGGGCTTCCCAAAAATCCTCCAATTTCCATCCACATCTTAATGACATAATGTATGTGAACTAGCAATCCTGTAAATTATCCATAGGTAAGCATATCATGTGAAAGAGTGCATGTATGTGCATGTGTCTGTGTGCATTTTTGTGTGTGTGTGTGTGTGTGTGTGTGAGTGTGTGTGTGTGGGTGTGTGTGCGTGTGTGCGCGTGTGTGTGTGCGCTCATGCGCATACTTGCTGTCACCCTGTTAAG